>NC_079219.1:52165120-52465120 GCF_029633865.1 Lampris incognitus
TTTGTTTTTCTTTAAATCCTTCCACGGACTCAACAAGTTCCCAGTCGAGGCCCGACGTGTGTAAACCTCCGCTCGCCTTTTCCCAAAATAAAGTCCGAGACCTTTCCAGAAATCCGGATCAGAAACACTTTATTTGTCCTTTCATGCACTTGCGCACATGAAATGAAACGAAACTGCGTTTGCCCCAGCCCACAGCAGTGCAACACAAAGACACAAACACACGTCCAAAAACTACAACAACACACGTGTCCAAACTAACACATATATCTAAACTACACAAAAATCACAGTCCAGAGAACGAACGCCAGCCAGGATGACTGTCGGAACCGCCGGTCTGCATGGGCTAGCAGTTAGCTTAGCCTGCCCCACTTCCGCATCCTGTCGGACCGTCCTCGGTGTTTCCTCTTTGGGCACAGCTCCAGTCAGGGTCCTGGTCCCTGGGCCCATAGAAGGCAGCAGACCAAGCTCTCCCAACCGATCCAACACCAGCTCTCCCAGCCAGACACCTTCAACACACCTCCCTGCACTCCACACGACAACACTAAAAACACAGACAAGGCTAGGCGAGGCCGCCGCCAGACCCGCCCTCGGTGTTAGCGGAACTGCCGGTCTGCATGGGCTAGCAGTTAGCCTAGCCTGCCCCACTTCCACATCCTGTCAGACCGCCCTCGGTGTTACTTCTTCGGGCACAGCTCCAGGCAGGGCCGTGGTCCTTGGGCCCACAGGATGCAGCAGACCAAGCTCTCCCAGCCGATCCAGTGCCAGCTCTCCCAGCCATCAAACAAAGATGAAACAAACGTAGACGCAGATGTGGACAAAGACACTGCATGGACGGTACTGGGTGAGGCCGCCGCAAATGTGAATTCGCACCACTATCTTCCAACACCAGTCCTGGGTGAGGCCGCCCCAAATGTTACTGTTCTCATCTTACACATTATATTCTCTTTAGGCTCTTTCACGGTACCCTACAAACTCTGCAATGATTTTCATCTTTGTTTGACCAGGTTCTGCAGTTTTAACTTCCTTCTATGTAAAGGCCTTTGCAATGTTTAGTACTGTATGTAAGGTGCCAGTCAGAGTCGTTGACACCCACAATAAATCTGAATCTCGTTATGATGTTCGGTCAGTATATGACTCATAGAAAAGAAACAGAAGGCGTTCTGTTTGAAGGGACTAGATTAACAAAAATACAAAATGACGGCCCAAAAAAAAAAACACAGCACTTTGACTTTTTTCCCAGTAAGCCGATGAAAACGCGCGGTTGCAGAAGGTGTTGAGAATTTAACTCTGCGAATGGTTCGTTGTGCGAGGGCCGCCACGTGGTTAGCGAAATTGTCCCTCATATATCATTAACAAAGCAAACCATGTCAGCAAATGATGGGATTCTCAAAATCCGGAAAAGCCGCAATGGTCGATGTCGTCTTCATTCAAGAACTTCAACCATGAGTAGACTACTTCAAATACCAACAGCGTGTTTCTGCCATCTTCAATGGAGGAGAACATGTTAGTGGTGGATGTCTCCACCTCATATGGGAAGGACCCAGAGATCTGACAGGAGTCAGATTCACGGCTCTGGACCTAAAAAAAAAAAAGACTCAGAGGTTTTGGGGGATGGAGGGGGGGGGGGTTCCACTAAAAATCTCCAAACTGCCCACTTCGCTGATCGCTGGAGAGGAGAGAAGGAAGAGGGTGAAAATGAAGGTGTACTCATCACACCTCATCCACGCTAAGCAACACTGATTTGTGGTCCCCCTTTAATGTTTACGCCCGGGCTGTGAATCGGAGTGATTTATTCGTTTCCAACATCTAACCGCACTTCCTGCCGTTGGTTTACATGTGTGAGACACTAATATCTTCAGTCTGGTTTTTCCAAGTAAGAAGAGATGATCAAACACCAGTTAAAGAAGGTCCGGAGTCTTCTAAACAGCCCAGACAGAGTCAAGACTAATGACTCAGACCAGCGCTCAGACCAGCACCTTCACACTTTGGCCGTTTTATCAGCAAACTGGGCTCCCATAGACTTTCAGATAATCCTTGAGGAGCGTGCTTCATGTGTGTGTGTGTGTGTTTGGGGGCAATCAGCAATGGCATGGCACCCAAATTCCTCCTCCCATCGCTCCGCAGCCATTCACAGAAGGGCCCGTGCCCCCTCCTTTCAGCCCCGCAGCCCGGGTCGCAATAAAACTGTCAGAGAGTTATTCCTGCCCGCCGCTAAATGAAGCCCATCTGTAGAAACAGACAGTTCCTACCCTGTCCCTGTCCGCAAGTCCACACATCCACGCACCTCCCGAAGAGGCCCGACTCTAATGAGAAATAGCTCAGCGCAGATTAGTTCCACCCCACCTGGCATGGATAAGTACCCCGCAAAGTACGGCCCCTCGACGTTTCGGCATTTGGGAGATGAAAAAAAAAAACAAAAAAAACCCAAAAAAAACTTCGAAGGAGGGAAGGAAGGGCCGGACCGAGGTATCCGTCTTTTCGAAAGGACATACGTATGAAATCCCCTGCCTCTTAAAATCCTGCTCCCCTCAGAGGGAACACGTCACGCGCTTCGCATCCAGCCGCCCGCCACATTTGTCAGGGGTTTCTGGGCCGGGCCGAGCCAAACCCCAGGCCGGCTGGCCGAGCGCGCCGGCAGGGAGGGCGAGTAAGTAAGTGCATGGCTGGGGCTTTGCAATGAAGACCCCGGGCGGCGGAGAAACGCCTATCAATTCTGACGAGGGGTGGAACCAAAGACGCAATACAAACGAGGGACAAATTGCGGCGGTCCTCCGCAGGCTGACCTTCAGGTCCGCAGCTCACCACGTTAGACGTTTGTTTTGTCTCCGGCGGTTTTTCTTGAACTAGATAGGAACGTGAAGAGAGACAGGGAGGACAGGGTGGATGGAGAGGTGAAGACACGCCGCAGAAGTCACCGGGCCTTCAGGACCATGGCCCTGTGTGTGTGTGTGTGTGTGTGTGTTAGCTGCCCTACAATGCACCTCTTTGATGCCATGGGAGGTTTTAACCTCATCGCATCGAATTACTACCCCCCCCCCACCCATCACCACCACCACCACCACCACCAAAGACACGCACACCTCGCCGTCAAATAAAACCCGCACCATAAAAAGAACGCATGTGCAGCTCAGGACAAGCGGCACCGTCATCCTTTCACTTAACCCCGGTTTCCACCTCCGGCGACCCTGGCGTAGACGGGCCTCTGTGGATCCAGACTCCTGCCCTGGATGAGTCTTAGCTGGAACGCGGCGCTCGACAGCTGGTTTCCTCGCCCAGAGTGCCGTGCAGGTGTGCCTTCTCTCAGCGGGAGCGTAACTGCAGCTATGTTACGGGCTCATAATTATAATAATTGCGCAAGTAGCGACGGCTGGATTCCTGTAAGAGGACCGAGGGGTGAAAACCTACACGGGGGGGGGGGGGGGGGGGTTCAACGCACTCGAGAAGGGCCCGGATCCAGGGGCTGATGGTTTTAATAGAGGTACAGTACGTCTGAATGCGGCGGCTAATGCTTTCTGGTACTGACTCGATTGGCCGCGTCAGTCTTAGACGTGTGTCTGTCGGTCAGTTGTCCGTCAAGACGGACGCTGTACGCTGGAGTTTTTCAAAATAAAGCTCCGCTTAGCTGCTCGGTGTGGTGTCGGCGGTCACCTCCAGGCCTTCTACCGGCCCTCCTAATCCCTGCTCCCAACCCTCCATTGTTGTACAGCTGATAGACTATCAGCGTTAGTTTGCCAATAAAACCCACAACCTTGCACGTGTGTTTTTCCTCGACAAACACACCTTCACACGCCGAGTCCATTATCTTACCCGCACGCCCTTTTTATTTCCCAGAAAGCCTCGTAAAACGAGGGGGACGGCTACCGCCGCTCACGCTTCGCACAGCAAGCGGGAACACATAAACCACATCCGACGCACAAGCAGAAAGCCGCGTAGACCCCACTGGGCAGGACCGTCCCGCGGACGCCGCTGTGAATCACGCCGCGCTTGCGTCAAGGAGTCGAGTCGGTAGGAAAGGAGATAAGGAGGAGGAGGAGGAGGAGGAGGAGGAGGAGGAGGAGAACGCCGCGGTTATTACTGCTGATTATGTGGAAAACGGTCCTGTAATAAATCACTTGGACCGGCTTTTATTGGTGCATGTGACAGCGATGCTGAGGTGAGCCGGGTTCAGACTCGAGGGCGGCGATGACACACTATTGGGGTTTCTCTTCTTATTCAGTCGACGCTGAATGGCAGTTTATCTTCAGAGGATTCCGGGGGGGGGGGGGTCACGTGACGCTGGTAGAAGAGATAGGAGCTAACAGGCTACGGCCCACTAAGGTAGCATAAATGGCTAAAAGACCCGAGGCCAAAATCAAGTGTAAACTCATGTCAATCAATCAATCAATCCACCCATTATCTGAACTGCTTAACCTGCTCTCAGGGTCGCGGGGATGCGGGAGCCTATCCCAGCAGTCGCTGGGCGGCAGGCGGGGAGACACCCTGGACAGGCTGCCAGGCCATCACACAGCCCCCCCCCCCACACACACACACACACACTCGTTTCACTATCCTTATGAGGACCCCTCATTGACTACATTCTTTTCCTAGCCCTTAACCCTAACCTTAACCACGCAAACTACATGCCTAACCCTAACCCTTACCCTAACCTAACCCTAACCCTTACCTTAACCTTACCCTAATTCTAATCTTAACCTTAAAACCAAGTTCTAACCCTAAAATAGACCCTTTTCCTTATGAGGACCTCTAAAATGGCCACACAAGGTAGGTGGTTTCTGGTTTTTCTATCCTAATGAGGACATTTGGTCCACATTAGGATAGTTAAACATGTACACACACACACACACACACACACACACACACACACACACACACACACACACACACACACACACACACACACACACACACATTCACACCTAGGGGCAATTTAGCACGGCTGATTCCCCTGACCTACATGTGTTTGGACTGTGGGAGGAAACCCACACAGACATGGGGAGAACATGCAAACTCCACACAGAGGATGACCCGGGACGACCCACCAAGGCTGGACTACCCCGGAGCTCGAACCCAGAACCCTCCTGCTGCGAGGTGACCGCACTAACCACTGCGCCACTGTGCTGCCCTAAAGAAAAAATCAATTAACCATTCTTTATTAATGTAGCACATCCTCTGTATCACATCACAGTGTGATTCACTAGACATGTGAATGGGCTCCAGGGGAGGCTGGCAACAAAGCACTCATTTATAAACAGAATGAAACTACACCATGTCAGATGTGTGTCTGGTTGTGTAGCGGGTGTAGTATACTTTGATTAGAGTAAAGGTCTAGTACATGAATGTGTTCGTGTATGTCATCGGGCTGATGGACAGCACAGGACAGGATATGCCCCTGAGCGACGGGTGAGTTTTAGATTCACTTCAGGAATCGGACGATTTATTGTCGTTTCTTTCGTGTACTTGTATACACAAAATAAACAACTTTTCGTTTTCCCCAGCCCACAGCAGTGCAACACAAAAGAACACACATCCCATTGTCACTTTTTTTGTGGTGCATCTTCGTAAAAGCAATGTGTACTTTTTACTCTTTGTGAACGCTCTGATGACATGGGTGTATTTTTTTTTGTTGCAAAACCCAATAAAATGGAAAAAAAACACCCCAAATTTCCCAAAAATGACACCACCAAAAACATGCAAAAACAGAGAGAACAAAGCAAAAAAAAAAAACACAAACAAACAGTTAACAATACAGTCCACTCAGTGCAACACAGTCCAAAAATTCCACTGTCCAGAGAACGAACGCCAGCCAGGATGACTGTCGGAATGTCGGTCTGCATGGGCTAGCAGTTAGCTTAGCCTGCCCCGCTTCCACATTCTGTCAGACCACCCTCGGTGTTTCATCCTCGGGTGCAGCTCCAGGCAGGGCCATGGTCCCTGGGCCCACCGGACACAGCAGACCAGGCTCCCCCAGGTGATCCAACACCAGCTCTCCCAGCCAGACACCTTCAACACACCTCCCCCACACTACAACACTAAAACACAGTCAACGCTAGGCGAGGCCGCTGCCAGACCGCCCTCGGTTTTATCGGAACTGCTGGTCTGCATGGGCTAGCAGTTAGCTTAGCCTGCCCCGCTTCTGCGTCCTGTCAGACCGCCCTTGGTGTTACCTCTTCAGGCACATCTCCGGTCAGGGCCGTGGTCCCTGGGCCCACAGGGCACAACGGCCCACGGGACGCAACAGACCAAGCTCTCCCAGCCATCAAACGAAGACAAAACAAACTTAGACGCAGACATGGACAAAGACACTGCATGGACAGTACTGGGTGAGGCCGCCGCAAACGTAAGTCTGCGCCGCCATCTTCCCACACCGGTCCTGGGTGAGGCCACTGCAAACGTGAATTTGCGCCGCCATCTTCCCACCCCGCTTGAACTATGAACTTACACTTGAGCTGTACTGCAGCAGCTGTGAGGGTACATTCATGAAAACCTGTAACCACGACCAACTAACATGTCACATTCTACACCAATACGACAATGGTACTAATGTGCCTTTACCACCATTTGTGGTAGTAGTCTCACAGGGCCATATGTATATCATACATCTGGAAACAGCCACGAGGGAATTTGGTCTGTGGATTGGAACGGTTCGATGGTTAACTGAGTTTGAATTTCCAGACCAATCTAACGCCTCATGAAGACGGCACTCAAAACAGTGCTGGTGATTCAAACGGGGAAACGCAGCAGTGCGCTTGTCAACATTGTCTGACCGACAACTAGCCTGCGGTTACCATGGGTGTAAGCTAGCATGACTGAGAAGTCACCAAAAGACTTAAATAAGTAGACGAGCATCGCGAGAACACGTTACGTGTTAGAAATAAACTTTACCTTTAAAAAGGGTAAAAAAAAATTCAGTTAAACCAAACCACACGTTAGCCTTCGAAGACTGGGGGTAAAAGTGAGCGGCGGGTTACTTGGCGGCTGCATGGCGCCTCTGCCGCTCACAGTTGTGACAATGCAGCCGGAAAAAACGTAATGTGGTAAGAATGGACAATGTGCCAGATGTTGTGTTGTGTTGTGGATTATGCTCCTGACATTAGAAGTGCATGGGCTGGAGTAAGCTGGTAGTTTTAGAAGGAAAGCCGATGGGTGCAGACAGGGCCGGATTCAATGGATAGATTACACTATGCAGAGCATTTTTCTTGGGCACCCCCCCTCCCCACCCCACCCCAAACAAGCACATTTTGAAACTTTGTAAACAAACAATATTACTTTTAACTGCCACGTGGTTATTATGGTTAATTAGTTAGGTATGTATTTTTGTTTATTATTATCTATTTATAGTTTAAAATATTTTATGTTAAATATTTTTAATTTAGACCAAAAGCTGACGTTTTTATCCATCTGTCCGGGCCCCCCTGTGGCAGTTAGACCCTGGGCAGCTGCCTAGTTTGCCTATTCCTAGATCCGGCCCTGGGTGCAGACTCGTCAGCTCTCCAGCAGGTTGTCTCCAGACGGGCGCGCTGTACTCTGGAGGTCACGTCCGGCCACAACAGACCAGGTGGTAGAAACAAAGCTATATTAGTGCTGCCGAGGTTTGGCCCAGCAGTCAACGACGGTCATCCTGGGTTTGGTGCAGGTCAGCGCCATGGCTGAATTTAGCTCGGTCACAGAGCCTGAGGTCTGACGCGGTGGTCAGCGAGAGCGTCTCGAGTCTGCGAGAGGGGACAGTGGCCGGGCTGCACGCCTGAGGTCAGGACAAACTGCAGCGTTGTGGGAGGGCGCCGCCCGCTCCGCCACATCACCGAGAGTCGGCTGACCCCATCTTGCATCATTTCAATCCAACGGTATTTTCATGACGGGCCGTTCGAGTTTACTGGAAGAACAACTGCCCATCTTCGGTCAAGAAACACACCTGCACAACAGCACAAAAAGTTGGTTCCTCCTGTCCTCCCCCCCCCTCCCCCAACTCTTCTCCTTTTTTCTCACGCGCTAAAGGAAACCTCCTGTTCCAAGTTTATGAAGAGAAAACAGAAGTAATTAAGGAGGGGTAGACCTCCCAACACGTGCGTCGGCTCCTAACGAGCCACTTTGTGGGTTGGAGGGCTCCTTTCATCGTCTCCCGCCAGAAATAAAACAACAGGTGAACGACGGCCGGGTCAGTGAAGGACGATCAATAAACTGGGGTTAAAATAATCACGCCGAGATAGCCGAGGTAAGGAGGCCATCGTGGTGCACGGGTTTGGATTCTGAGCGCAACAACAGGACTGAGAAAATTACCAGCAAATAAAAGTTTATGAGGTCAGTATGTGTGTGTGTGTGTGTGTGTGTGTGAGTTTGTGTGTATATTTGCGTTTTACATGCCTGTTTGAGGTAACGTCCATACATGTATTTGTTACGTCTGCTTTGAAGTGCGCCTGTTTATTGTTGTGTATATATGGTTGTACGCAGCATTTTTCCATCTGAAGAACATCTCCGCACTACGGCCCTCTCCTTCCCCCCTCTGCTGCAGAGACTCTTTCATCCCTTCGTCACATCCCGACTGGATTACTGTAACGCCCTTCTCCTCGGTGTACCCCCGCTCGGAGGTTAAAGAGACTACAGTAGGTCCGGAATTTGGCTGCAAGAGTCGTCTGCCACACGTGGTCCTGGGAGGACCCCTTCCCTGCCCTGCAGCAGCTGTGTTGGCTCGCAGTTAAACACCACATTTGTTCTGAAGTACTTCTCCTTGTTTATAGACCTCTCCGTTGCCCGGCTCCTCCCTACCTGTCCAACCCGCTCCATCCCTACACACCTACTCGCTCGCCACGTTCCTGTGATGCCCATCTACCCTCCACTCCCCCCTCCAGGCTCCGCACCACGGGTACCACCGCGTCCTAACCGGACACCAGTGTCTAACTATGACGACGCATCAGACGCTCTCGGTCCACACTGAAACCATCATGTGAAGAAACCACGTACAAATCAGCTGTGAGCTGATTGTGGACATCACACTGGAGACCTTCCTCGTCTGTGACAGCGCTTTTCAACGTGAGCAACAGGAAGTAGATAGGAACAGGGCATCCGCTCAAACGCTCACGGTGCACGGCATCGCTCGCAGCCACCTAGGACGTTCCAGTAGAAAATAAAACAATTATACTGGATTTGTCCCTGACACTCGCTCGCGTGGCATTCAGTTAGACCAGGGTGCCCCAGGGCCTTCAGCATGGCCTTCCCACACATCTGGACCGCTCTCCCTCAGGATCTGTGCACATCTGCTGCGTCTCTGAAGTCACAGCTGAAAACTCACCTGTGTAGATTAGCCTTACCTGGTACTCCCTAACATTATGTTTGACTGTATTCTTTTATCTGCACATGTATTTCATTGCTGTTGTTGTTCTTTATTACAATTTCTATAATTTATCTTTCACTGTTATCTTTTATTATATATTGACCATCTTCAGGAAAGGAGAGAGAGAGGGGATAACATGCAGCAAAGGGCCCGGGCCGGATTTGAACCCAGGCCACTGCGGTAACGACTCAGTCTTATGTGGTAGCACTCTACCAAGTAAACCACAGGGGCTATCTTGTCTGAATTTGTAAGGTATCCTTGGGTGATTTGAAAGGATCTTATAATTAAGATGTATTTATTATTATCTCATCTCATCTCATCTCATGGTCAGCCGCTTCTCCGGGGTCGGGTCGCGGTGGCGGCAAGCCAAGTCCAGATGTCCCTGTCCCCAGCAACACCGTCCAGCTCCTCCTGGTGGGGGATCCCAAGGCAAACCCAGGCCAGATTGGACATGTAGTCCCTCCAGCGAGTTCTGGGTCTACCCCGGGTTCTCCTCCCAGTTGGACGTGCCTGGAAAACCTCCAAAGGAAGGCACCCAGGGGGCATCCTAATCAGATGCCCAGAACCACCTCAGCTGGCATCTTTCGATGCGAAGGAGCAGTGGCTCAACTCCGAGCTCCCTCCGGATGTCCGAGCTCCTCACCATATCTCTAAGGCTGAGCCCAGACACCCTACGGAGGAAACTCATTTCAGCCGCTTGTATCTGCGGTCTCACCCTTTTGGTCACTACCCAGAGCTCATAACTGGTAAACGGAGAGCTTTGCCTTCCGGCTCAGCTCCTTCTTCACCACAACGGTCCGGTACAACAGCCGCATTACCGCTGACGCTGCACCAATCCGCCTGTCAATCTCCTGCTCCATCCTACCCTCACTCGTGAACAAGACCCCGAGACACCTGAAGTCCTTCACTTGAGGCAACAACTCATCCCCAACCTGGAGGGAGCAATCCACCATTTTCCAGCAGAGAACCAAGGCCTCGGTCTTGGAGGTGCGGACTCTCATCCTGGCCATTTCGCGCTCAGCTGCAAACTGCCCCAGTGTGCGCTGGAGGTCGCGTATTTATTATCATTATTATTATTATTATTGTGCGTGTGTATTATTATATGGACATCTGTGTGTGTTTGTGTATGTGCATGCTTGTTTGATTTAATGTCTGTGCATGTGTATGCCTGTTTGTGTATGTTTGCTATTACATATGAGTGTGTGGGTGACTTTGTGTGCATTTCTGTGAGCTTTCAACGTTTGTGCGTATGTGCATGCACGTGCACACACATGAAAATATACACACATTAACACAGGCTGTTTACAAAGCACAGAGAAGAGCACGGACATTAATGAATCTGTTCCTGTCGCTCGGCGTTTCTTCACATGCTTGGAAACTGTGATGGGAGACATGTGGACACGATGGTTTAGATTAGAGGAACTCTGAGCACGGCCACACAGACTCAGGAAGCCCTCTGTCATTGGGAGCAGGCTTCACAGGAAGGCCTACTTGGACCCACAGGACCCGAACGTCCCTGCACTTCCTCTCACTGAGGACGTGAGCTGTCGATGGGAAGAACCAGATCAAAATCGTCATGGTAACTCATCACTTTATTGATTCAACGTGAAGATGAATCTAGCACAAAGGAAGCTGTTAACAATAAAACCCATACTGTAAATACTAGAAGTCCAACAGGGCTTGTAGATGTGGATCATTCCAGAGCCTGTCTCACTTTAACTGCAAGACAAGTACCAACTAAAGTGTTGGACAGACAGACAGCTAGATGGATAGATAGATAGATAGATAGATAGATAGATAGATAGATAGATAGATAGATAGATAGATAGATAGATAGATAGATAGATAGATAGATAGATAGATAGATAGATAGATAGATAGATAGATAGATAGATCCCTCACAGTAAACTACGTACGAGGCACATGAATCAAATGGTTTTAGTAATCAGTATTAGGTGTTCATAGAGAAGGTTTACAGAATGGCTTTAATATAATTTCACAAGTGTTTCATCACAGTGGGGGCAAGGTACACATAAACCACAGTAACACATGTTGGTTTATTTATTCTGCGGATGTTGTACCTGGGACATCTCCTGGCCAGATGGACCCTGAAAGCCCGGTGTCATTAAGATCCCACGGGAACGGCGGAGACATCAGGTTTCGGGGCTGTGACACGGTGCCCTCTCGTAGGCATCCGATACCCCGCATACCTCAGCCAAGTTCCACTAAACACAAAGACCTGAACCACGGAGCTCAACAGCGCTCATTGTCCCTCACGGAAAACCGTGAAACTGGATCGCCGTGTTTATTGATGTGTTTATATAAGAAACTCATTGTGGGGCTTTATGCTTTTGTTGGTCATGATGGATTCTTTTTAAAGGCATCGGTGGCGGGGGTTTTTTTTTCCTCTTTAGGCTGTGGAAGTTTGTCAGGGGCAACGACCGGCGCTGAGCCTCACATGTCCTGCTGCGAGTTCTGCAGAGGCCCGGCCGGAGCTGCAGCCCGCTAACTCTGCAGGCTCCCTGCAACCTGGCAACTAGTGCCGAGACCTGATTCATCGATTAGTCAGCTGACAAAACATTAATTCATTATAATTTTGATAATCGATTCATTTGCTTTAGACACTTACAAGCAAAAATGCTTGACTGAATACTTTAGGGGTTCTGCCTGCTGGTCAGAGTAATGGAACAGTAGTAAGACACCACTTGGGGCTCTGGGAACTTGCGATGTGCAAGTCTTATTTCTTATCTAAATGTCTTATTTCTGACATTTTACAGAATAAACAATTAATCGATCACTCTAAACCATGTGATGGGTTAATCAGTAATGAAAATGGCCGCTAGTTGCAGCTCTCCCGGGAACGTGCTCCTGCGAATTGCACAGCGGCCACCCGTCCAGATACCATCTCTGTTTGTCACAGGGAAAAGGTTACTGGACGGCGGTGATGGAATCTGATGGAATTCCAGAGGAAAAGAGAGAAATGGCAGCACGGCCGGCGTGAGGACAGACAAAGGTTTCATTAGCGGCTGCCTGTGGAATGACTCATTCCTTGGCTACCAGGTGGGGTGACCCTCGGAGGCTTCCTGCGGTGAGATGCAGCCGAGCGAGGGCAGCAGACATGCTACACACCCGGTACGCTAGACAACAGAGCAAATACAGACACCAGCAGCAACAGTGGAATTACATTTAATGGAGCTAGGATCCATGGGATTAGACATGCTTGGTTGTGTTGACAGCCTGACAACAGCAGATAGAACATGGTGAAGATATGTCTCCATGTACTCTGGCACAACAGGAGCAAGTTAAACAACAATTGTCGACAGCGGCCGTGTTTCTACCCATCCATAAATCTGATTTTAAGCAAACCTCTGAACGGTCAAATAACCAGTCTCTCAGGATAGGACCGTGTCATCAAAACCATTCATGAGAGAATTTCAGAAGATAGGACAAGAATTATTTCTCAGTGCAGGAGTACAAACATCGGTTTTCACTGCTTTTTACGAAATAATGTCTCTATCGACATCTGGAACATTAAACAAAATCTTCATGTTTTGTGTTTTTTAATGTTTTTGCGTGTCAATTGGGATTTTATATTGCATAAAATAGCTCAGCGGAAACGCAGTACGGGATGAGGCTGAAGGCTGAAGCTGTCCACCCGTGTCGTTTCTCCTCTGATAACCTGCAGCGGCTTTAAAAGGCAGTCTTATACAGTTATTTCTGTTTAGATCACACAGTAGAAGTTTGATATTCAGTCTTGTTCTGATGGTCAGCGGCAAACGGGTCTAAATAGATGGAATTTGACTCAATGCCGTAAACCATTAAATAATAAAAAGTGAACACATTTTACAGCCACTGTATATGACCTGCTGGAAAGAGGCCGGGGTCGGTTGCTAGGCACCCCCCCCATGCCCAACATCTTTTTTTTTCTGTAGCCACGTGCTTACAGATGCAGGTCCAGATGTTGAGAGGGTTTGATTTCAAATCCCAGATCATATAGAGGCTAACGCCATAACGTGTGCACATGCAGGCAGTTGTGCATCGCTCTCATTGGCGCATCGTAAAACGCAGGATCCCAAACGCTGCAAGGTGCTTTCGCTTCACATCTGGCTTTCCCATGACCAGCAAGAATACAAGCGCTGTACTTTGTTCCATTTGATTAACAATTCTTTTCAAAGTTTTCTCCCCTTTCCTCCCAATTAAGGGGCTGGAAAATATTTTAGGAAACGAACTCAATGGTTCAACCTTTACCCCCCCCCCCCCACCGGCTGTCTCTCCACCACTTACTTCATCTGGTCCAGCTCTCCGCTGTCTGACACACTGAGAAACGCTGAGCTCTGAAGTTCAGTCCAATAAACACATTTGTGTCGAGGGCACATCTATTTCAGCCTCCGCTCTAGGACCAGGAAGTGGCCCAAACTGAACACCGCTCCAACTGCTCTCCATCCCCGCTAGGCTGTGTGTGTGTGTGTGTGTGTGTGTGTGTGGGAGGGGGGGGGGTGAACAGATGTTAAAAAGCTCTCCCCATTTTTGACACCCATCTCGGTCAAGACACCTGGTTTCTTCACATGCACACCCCGACCACCACCACCCCCGTCATCGCCGCCGCCGCCACCGCCACCAAAGATCTCCTTCTCTGGTTTATTTTCCGATTCTTGTCAGGAGTGAAAGTGGGTTTCCTCTTGTGTGTTGTCAGTGAGGAGGAGGAGGAGGAGGAAGAGGAGGACCTTTGGTCCTTTGGCTCACGTCTGTCAGTGGCTTCAGTGAAGACAACAGTCTAGTTAACTCGACATCAGGTCTAATGGGAGCAGCCCCCCTGTCATCAGAGCTGCTCCCATCCCATAATAACCAGGGGTAATTACTTCCACCGGTTACACAGATGGACCCGTCTGACGGGAGGGATGACGAGAAGAATCCGCTCCGTGGTATTCACAGAGAGAAGTAGAAACGAGGTATGACATGGTTTTGGCACTCTATAAAATGGCACACAGAGATAAAAGTGCACATTTTAATCAAACACACGCAGCCTCACGAGCCGCTTTTCCAGGAGCATTCCCATCACAATTCCCATACAGGGACTACATTCCCATCACTATTCCCATACAGCGACTACATGTGACAGGCCAGTCCTTATTCTCGTTCTTGTTACCAAACCAAACAAACTATTTCCTGTTTTAAGGTCTTCTATGCAAATCCTGTACATCTAAATACAGCTGCAGAGCTTTACCTCAGTCTGGAGTGAAGAAAGTTTTATTTTGATTTGGAGGTTTGTACATTTCAGTGTTTATTCATCTGTAGGTTTATAAAATATGTGAAGGCAATTTTCCCTTGATTTAAAATGTTCAATAAAACCACTGGGTTCCCCAAAATGGACGAATAATCATGATAAATAATTCGGATCACATCATCACAACTCTAATCCAAATGATTGTGATTATCATTTTAGCCATAATGGTGCCACCAAACGCAGCGTTAACATCAGGGCAGCCAACTTAAACGGCTTCTCTGTCAGAGGCCGAGGAACAGCAGAGCTCTGAGTGTCCAGGAAGGACAGGAGACAACCAACCCTGATAGAGTCTCATAGGTAAGGAAATAGAAATGGGAAACAGAACTGTCTCTCTGTCTCTCTGCCTGTCTGTCTGTCTCTCTCTGTCTCTCTGCTTGTCTGTACGTCTCTCTGCCTGTCTGTCTCTCTCTGTCTGTCTGTCTGTCTGTCTGTCTGTCTGTCTGTCTCTCTCTGCCTGTCTGTCTGTCCCTTTCTGACTGTCTGTTCATCTGTCTGTCCGTCTCGCTTTCTGTCTGTCTCTCTGCCTGTCTCGCCCTGTCTCTCTCTCTGCCTGTCTGTCTCTTTCTGCCTGTCTGTCTGTCTCGCTCTCTCTCTGCCTGTCTGTCTGTCTCTCTTTCTCTCTCTGCCTGTCTGTCTGTCTCTCTTTCTCTCTCTCACGCCATCTCTGCCTGTCTCTCTCTCTGCCTGTCTGTTTCTCTGCCTGTCTGCCTATCTGTCTCTCTGCCTGTCTGTCTGTCTCTCTTTCTCTCTGTCTGTCTGTCTGTCTGTCTGTCTGTCTGTCTGTCTGTCTCACTCTCTCTCTGTCTGTCTGTCTGTCTAACTCTCTCTCTGTTACTCTGAGTCCTTTTCTCCGGTCTGCGAATGTGGGTCATAACCTGAGTTTGAACCTCTTCTGTGATGAAAACAAAATTAATATGGTGTTGGCCATGGCTGCAGCCGAGCGCATGTGGAAAACCTCCATGAAACGGCGTGTGAAGTCGCCAACACCACTCACCTCTTGGCCGCGCAGCGTTAAGGCGGGAGTCTTTGATCCCCGTCCGCTATCAGATTGGCACTGAACTCACCTGCAGAAGGTGAGTGGCCTTCACGGTGAGTAATGGTCTCTCTGTTTTGTTTTGGGGGACCTAGCTTTGTAGCTTTTGTACGGCGAGGAGAGTTCAGGAGAGGCGAGTGATAACCTATTCAGTCCTACTCGCACTCACAATACACACATCTTACCGGCATTATGCAGGACTTGTCCTAAACTCCAAGTACTTAGAAATGTAATTCTTTTATGATAAAACAAAAACTATTTCTGGTGTCCGAGTGGCGTGGCGGTCTATTCCGCTGCCTACCAACACGGGGCTCGCCGGTTCGAATCCCCGTGTTACCTCCGGCTTGGTCGGGCGTCCCTACAGCCACAATTGGCCGTGTCTACGGGTTAGAAGTCGGATGTGGGTATGTGTCCTGGTCGCTGCTCTAGCGCCTCCTCTGGTCGGTCGGGGCGCCTGTTCAGGGGGGAGGGGGAACTGGGGGGAATAGCGTGATCGTCCCATGTGCTACATCCCCCTGGCGAAATTCCTCACTGTCAGGTCTGCAGCCCTCGCCGGATCGGCAGAGGGGGGTGGAGCAGTGACCGGGACGGCTCGGAAGAGTGGGGTAATCGGCCGGATACAATTGTATCTGTTAATTGTAATTGTAATCGTAACTGTAATTGAAACAACTAGAAAACTGTCATCAGCCAATACAGGGGGCGTCCTCTGGACAGCACGGCTGATGGGACTCGGCTGCAGCCGCGCTGACCACAGAACGGCGCCACGTGATCCAGCGGACAGGTGTCACGGCCTGGGACAGATCAGCTCACCCTCGGGACGATGGACCAGGGTCTTCCCTGTGCCGCTGATACCAACAGCACCGCCAGATGGATGACGTTCTGGTTCTGACGGCTGCTGGACATGGTACATTACAGAGGCCCATGACATACCCATCCTAGTTATCAGTTTAACGAGTGCCAAAACAGATCGCTCCTTATTGCACGGTACATTTTAGAAGGCAGTAATTATTCAGGCGTTAATTATTCCCTATTCTTGTTTGAACGGGCGCTGCGCTGTTTTTGAGGTGTCATTGAAATGGATATAATCCACACTTGGCGCAGGCAGTGTCAGGGCTCTGAAAGACCCGCATTGTCCCCGCGGGACAACCTGTTTGTCCAACTGGAACAAATTCACAATCAACACGACTGATTTCTTTCTCTTCCAAATCCTGCCCAACAAAGCCGATGACTGATGTGTTGACTGCTTTGTTTTCCTCTGCGGGACTGCAACAGATTTCCCACCAGCCTTAGCACTGACAGATAAGGATTAAATATTTGTTTGGCAATCAGACAAGTGCCGTTATTACAGTACGGTACTTATTAGTACAATACTCATTGACATGGGTAAATGTTTAATTTGTTCCCGTAACCCCGGCCTGACCTCCTCGTATGAAATGAGTGATGCAATATAAACGCTGTTGTCCAAAATCATTCCTGAACCACCCGGGTGAAAAGTCAGAATTTCGCTGCATTTACATCTGACTTGACAGCATCAAGTACAACTCATTTGGTTTGTTAGGGGGACCGCCAGCTGGCAGGACCCGGAGGGCTACAAACTTTGCAGAGAAACCGCCAAAAAACATGTCAAGAGTTTTTCTGTTGATATTCAAATATTTCCCACAGCCAACACACAATTTGTTGTCTGCAGACTGTGCCTGCGTCACAATCAGGCTGCATATTGGCGAGAATCTGGCGATATGATATGCATCACGATACGGGGGTCACGATTCAATACATCGCGATATATCGCGATACTGTAAGAAAGGTGATATATTGTGATTTCGTAGGCCTGTGTTCTTTGTGCTTATGCTACTTCCTGTCTCAGTTTACGTTGCTGCGTTGGCGTGGAAGAGTCGAATGGCCGAAGATAGATGACAGCACTGCCATCTAGTGGCCGTGGGGTGACACACAACACAAAATGTTTGTCACGAACCTTACATGTAAACAATTAATATTTGAGAATCGATACAGTATCACAAAAGATAATATCGTGATACTCGAGTGTATTGATATTTTCTTACACCCCTACATCACATAAGCCGGTCTATGAAGCAGAGGCGTAAAAACCAGGTCCAGAAAGTAAAAGTCCAAACCATGTATTCGCCCCACTCCTCACACCAGCAGATATTCTAGTCAACGCCACTCCTCAACTAGGTAGGGAAAACTAGCTAATGAAATCAGCTGGTTTAGTAACATGGTTGGAGCAAATACACGGTTTGGAGATTTACTTTCTGGACCTGGTTTGTACACGTCTGCTAGGAAGTGGCCTCCTCAACAAATCTCCTGCCTCCATCATGTTTTCTGCCGTGTCACATCTGAGTTATGAAGCCCACTCGGCTCGGTCTCCGAAGCCGTTACTGAGAAAGTTCTGCCTGAGGAAGTTCGCCTCATTCTGAATGAGAGGAAGGCTAGCCTAGTCTCATGTGACTGACTTTGTAAGGCTGGCCCGATCTCTGAGGCCAGGAAAGCCCGACAACCTTCCTGCCCTTTCACCAAAGTGAGAGAGAGTCAACTGCTATTTTTCTGTGCTGTGTCACAGTCTGGGGTCCGAACTTATCTTAGCTGTGAAACGTGGTGCAGGACGTGCAGCATCTCTGCGGTGCACTGCATTGGGCCTGCTTCAGAGAAGGTTTATAGTTTCCATACACATAATACAAAAAACCCTGGCACAGCCACACACCACAGACAGACACACACACACACACACACACTCCTGTAATAGGGGCAAAGGGAAACAGTGTGACTTCACAAATCGAAGATAAATAACTGAAAATTCCACGAGAAAAAAAATGACGGTGAGCTGAAGCTTATCTGCAGCGGCTCGGCAGATACGAGCGCCCTGCGAGCTCTCGCGTCCCGCAGGAAAATAAACAGAAGATGTTCCAGTGGGTTTCAGTAGGTGCCTCTCGGCCCGCCTGAGCGATGCGCTGGGCCTCCTGTTCATCGCTCATCTGTCAGATGAGGGTTTATCCGTTTGCCATGCTCGCTGTTTAATGGGCCCGTTTGACCCGCTCTGCGCGGCTGGAGCGCGGGGCACATTTCCAACAAACGAGGATGAGGAAAAGTTTGGAACCGCTCGTCTTAGACAAACACGGTCCCTCGGTATTTATGTCCAGCCCTGATACAGATGAAGCAGGAAAAGGTACATTTCATCTCTCCTGTTTGCCAAGTGCAAATATTCATTAGAAAGGAACGGCAAAGGCAGCGGCCTTGGCTGCTTATGGCTGAGAGAGAGAGACAGACAGACAGACAGAGAAAGAAAGAGAGAGACAGTGAGACAGAAAGAGAGAGAGGTAGTGAGGGAGAAAGGGAGAGCAAGAGAGCGAAAGATAGAATAAGCTACTGGAAGAGAGGGACAGACAGACAGACAGACAGCGAGCAAGACAGACAGACAGACAGACAGACAGACAGACAGACAGACAGACAGACAGACAGACAGAGAAAGCAAGAGAGACAGACAGACAGACAGACACAGAGAGAGCAAGAGACAGAGACAGACAGACAGAGAGAGACAGACAGAAAGACAGACAGAGAGAGAGCAAGAGAGAGACAGACAGACAGACAGACAGACAGACAGACAGACAGACAGACAGACAGACAGACAGACAGACAGACAGACAGACAGACAGAGACAGACAGACAGAGAGAAACAGACATACAGACAGAGAGAGACAGACAGACAGACAGAGCGAGAGACAAAGAGACAGACAGACAGACAGATAGAAAGACAGAGACAGACAGACAGACAGACAGAGAGAGCTATTGAGTGATGCTGGTGTATTTATGAGTTCCTCAGTCAATGTGGTCCTTCCCAAAAAGACTTCAATAAAAAAAGAGAGAAAGAGAGCACATGCTTGGGGAAACGAAACACACCAAATATGTTCAAAAAGAGGGGAAAAAAAAGACTTCCTCGTGAATGAGACAAGAGACGCTCTGGCTCACAGACTCCGCAGACATACCTGGCTCTCAGCGAACGTGTCCTCGCAATATAAATCACACTAAGAGATTTTTGAAAACCACCATTGAGCACAAGTCATGCATCTCTGCAGCGGGACACTGTCAAGGTGAGGAGGGCTTGGCCGGCGCGACCGAAGCGCTCCCAGCTCCCCGGCAGAATACGAAGGCGTCCTGACTCGCAGCGCACCGGAGGCACGGCGGCGTTCTTTTTGGCAAGAAAGAATTCGAAGTGAGCTCTTGCCTTATTTAGCCAAGGGCCCAGCCATCGCATCACATCACAGACCGCGCCAGGGAAGAAAGAGATGCAGCCCAGATTAGGATCCCGAGCAAACGAAAACAAGGTCGGCCAAAAAAAAAACAAAAAAAAAAAAAAACCTCAAAATAATGAAGAGATATTCATGGAATGAAGATGACAGGAGCCGCAACACAACTCAACAACCCTAATTCGGGGAGGAACCACATGCCGTGGGATAAGAGAATCTGCTTGACATTAATTTTGAAGGGAGAGGGGGAGGGGGGGCGGAGGAGATACGCCGTATGCCTCCTGTTGCCCTAACAAGTGTGCCTAATGGGACAGGATTTCAAAGGCTTTGGTCCAGATTAGCGCGGTTCCCGACAGACTCTTGTTAAACCGGCAGGTTTACCCGTGCTTTTCTTTTTCCTACAGCTGATATATCAGCTATAAACCCACGCTGCAACAACATCCTGGCTAATAAATCACACGCGGGCCGCTCGCCGCCCTGTACTGTATCGCGTCATTATCTCCGCATGGCAAAGAAAGAATTACACGAGCTCCGATACACACTCCCCGCGCTCCTGCAGCCTCGCACACTTTGAAGTAAAAGTCGGCGTGAGTTTCAAGGTTGTGTGTGTTTATGTGTTTGTATTGGTGCCTGTCTGTGTGTGTGTTTGTGTGTGTTTGTGTGTGCAGGTGTGTGTGTGTGCCTTTGGGCGAGATTAGAGAGGTCGCTTGCAGGAGAAAGCGGTTTGTTTGTGCGTCTCCCAGGATGAGCGAGATAAGAAGTTCCTGGCAGTATTGAAAGAAAAAAAACAGTATTGACATGTGGAATGGAGCCTATCACGCTGGCAGAAAAGGAGCGAAACGTGTTAAAGACATCAAATAAAGAACGGACTTTACAGATAGACAACATAAGCGGGGGGAGATAAGAATGAAGCTTTGCACGCTCTGTACAACGGCAACGCTTCAGCTTTTGATCAGTTCGGGGAAATAATAACGGCGAATGGATGTCTTTACACTCCCGGCCCCTAGAGGTCGCTCTCTGTGGTCATTCCAAGTGTAGTGGTAGCTTGGGAGGAAACCGGAGCACCCGGAGGAAACCCACGCAGACACAGGGAGAACATGCAAACTCCACACAGAGGATGCCCCGGGATGACCCCCCCCCCCCCCAAGGTTGAACTACCCCGGGGCTCGAACCCAGGACCTTCTTGCTGTGCAGCGACCATGCTAACCACTGCGCCGCCTATGTGTGCATGTGCAGTCTCCTCCCACAGCTCCAAGACATGTAGGTCAGGTGAATTTGCCGCACTGAATTGTCCCTAGGTATGAATGTGTGTGTCGGCCTGTGATGGCCTGGTGGCCCGTCCAGGGTGTCTCCCCGCCTGCCGCCCAGTGGCTGCTGGGATAGGCTCCAGCATCCCCGCGACCCTGACAGCAGGATAAGCGGTCTGGATGGATGGATGGTTACTTGGGGTGCAGAGTAAAAGGCCGCATAAACTGATACACGCCTTGTTGCACATGAGCAAGCAGCTTAGTACAGCTTGTTAATGACTAACAAATAACTTCAAATATTCCCCTCAGTATGCAAGGTCCATGCTTTCCTCTCAGCGGGGGGTAAGTTAGTTAGTGGGGGGGGGGAGCAAACATGGCTTTGGTAAGTATGTTGTCCGAGTTCTGTGATATGAAATTGTGAGTCGATAATTCTATATAACAGCGGGCATCCTCTGGTCACCTGGTCATGTGATTATCATGAACACTCAATCACACCACTCCAGCGACTGACTGGCCTTCTGCTTTTGGAGGCTTGAAGGTTTAAAACTAGAACAACAATAACTGAGTTTACTCAAAAATACTAACCAACGGAGTGTCCAGTTAGCATAGCGGTCTATTCCGTTGCCTACCAACACAGGGCTCGCCGGTTCGAATCCCCGTGTTACCTCCGGCTTGGTTGGGCGTCCCTACAGACACAATTGGTCGTGTCTGCGGTTGGGAAGTGGATGTGGGTATGTGTCCTGGTCGCTGCACTAGCGCCTCCTCTGGTCAGTCAGGGCGCCTGTTCGGGGGGGGGGTAGCGTGATCCTCCCACGCGCTACATCCCCCTGGTGAAACTCCTCACTGTCAGGTGAAAAGAATGGGCTGGCGACTCCACATGTATGGGAGGAGGCATGTGTTAGTCTGCAGCCCTCCCCGGATCGGCAGAGGGGGTGGAGCGGCGACCGGGATGGCTCGGAACAGTGGGATAATTGGCCCGATACAATTAGAAAAAATACTAACCGACACATCCAAAAAGGAAAAAAAAGAAAATGGTAATTTTTGCTTGAAGCTGCATACAAAGATTTGTGAGGTGTGCGCTTTATCAAACTCGCGTTACACGATATTCATTCCTGTTCGTAGTGGTTGTGTTGTCATGTATTAGATTATCACTGCTGCTGTAATAGATTGATGATTATCCTCGAGCTAATTAACTTGAATTAGTTCCAGCCATTTTAAGGCGTGTTAAATGTGTTTTTATGGAGCTGCTCCATAATAATAAAAAAAAGAGTGGTACACATAAAATACAGGTGCACATTTTGTCCGCTTTAGACACACTTGCACAGTACATGACCACACAGAGTTTTGTACTGTGCCGTGCAAAATATGTGGGTGCATGGTTGGGTGTCGCCCCGAAAATCTTTTCCAAACAGGGGATTTCATATATGGAGGACAGGAATCTATTTGACCCACAGGGCTTGTTGTTCCAGGGTACAGCAGGTTAGCTTGTTGAGCTCGAAACTACTGCCGAAGAGGTTGTCCGCTGTGATCCCCGCTAGCCGACCTATAAAGTTACTCGGGTTTAAGAGCCGAAACCTGAAAACAATATTTATGACTCGAGCCAATCCACATATATATACATACCTACCACATTAATTCCAGAAGTCCTAGCTCTCCTCAACCTTTCCCCTTGAAAAGAAAGAGAAAGAAAAATGCAATAAGGCTGACTTGATTTTGGGGGGGGGGGTTGGGTTCTGGGACTGGGGTACCGCATTTCAGCAGGCTGCAGCCCTGTACGATCGCACCGTAACAAGTTCAGACACCTTTAGCCTAACACTTCGGCACCAGATTCAAGCCGTTTGATGTTTTTACATTAAGAAACTCCATTCCTCCGGCCACCACCCCCACCCCCACCCCCTTCTTGCACCCCACCTGCCCCCCCCCCCTCTTGTGTGTTGACCCTGTGCCAGTCTCACCAAAACCTTTCAAGCACACCTGGTAGTGGTTAAACTCAATCACAGCACAATGTCAAAACTACTGAGCGTGCTCGCAGGAGACGGGGGGAATTTGACAAAGGTGTTCTCTGCAACCAACTTTTTTAAAACGCTTGTGCTCCAACAGTTAATAGTGTGATTAACTGTTGGCTTTTGTGTGTGTGTGTGTGTGTGTGTGTGTGTGTGTGTGTGTGTGTGTGTGTGTGTGTGTGTGTGTGTGTGTGTGTGCGATCCCGCTCACGTACCTGTTTATACAGGTACGGCAGGTTTATGTGTGCTTGGCCTGGTTTAATTCCAGCGACCTCGAACAGCAACAGCACATTCCAGGAGGCCTAGAAGTATCCAAGTATGAAAATGCAGGAACGCAGATTTAATTATCTTTTATTTTTACAGGACTTCTGTGAGGCACGCCGGCTCCGAAAATAAGTTTGACCCACATTCTGAGCGTAGACGCTGCCAAGGATGAACAGGTCGTAATAAAATGGGAGTGAGATTCAAGTACATTCCTCCACACCTGGTGAGGGGTGTTCAGGTGTTAAACGTGCTCTAGCGAGGGTGTCGCACGCGTGCATGTGTACGTGCATGTGGGTGTGGTTGGTGGGTGGGGGTGGTGGTAGGTGTTGGGGGAGGGGGGGGTATATTTCCACACTTTGCCAGCTGCTATATCAAAGGCCTGATGCATGGTGTAATTTCACTGATTCAGAACGTATCCCATGGTTCAGGACCTTTGAAAGCAGCTCTCCTTCTAACGGTGAACTCCGGTTGCCTGTCCTCGCCATCTAAGACTAGCGTTAGCGGGGCACAACCCATAGCTGTAAGGAAACCAACTTTGAGAGGTCACGTTTACATTTTTTACTTTGTTTGTTTGCTTAGTATACCTGCACAGCGGAGGAATATCAGTCAAAGAACTCTAAGGACATAATCACAGTGTTCGGAAGTGGACAAACACACTAGAGTAATGGGAATGTCTATAAGAACATCAAGAAGTATGTACTTCAGGACGATAGATCTATATGTACACATTCTTCTGTGGTGTGCATGGTGGACCATCATGACCCTGCTGGTGCTCTCTGATTGTTGTAGCAGTCCTCGAGCGTGCGTCGAGGGCCTTACCAGACGGCGTTCGGCTCTGATCTGGTTCAGATAAAAGGGGAACTTTGAAAATCCTGGACCGGGCCAGCTGGATCCCATAAAGGCCCCCACCAACAGGGCCTTTATACACACTCTCTCTAAAAGCCACTGCATTTCCACGGCGGACAACATAAGGCCCCGTGTATGCTACATGATGAGAAATAAAGGAGGCCGGATAAGCAGACTTGACGTCCACTTCACGTCTACCAGCCCACCTGCACAACAGGAGGCCGGACTGAGAACGATGGCGGCTCCTGAATGAAAGCGGTGATTTGCATACTACCGCGCTGAGAGGAAGGAGGGAAGTCCACGTTTTGCTCATTGACTAAAACAAACACTGAAACAGTCCTTAATGGTATCCAGAATAGGGAAAGAAATGTTTGTTGACAATGTCGGACTAATGGAGCTCTGCTACTTCATAAGGCCACAGAGAGGTCTGCTTCTTCTGTGCTATAAACACGCACTTGTATGGTCTAATCTGGTTATAATAAAGTAAAATCAGTAAACATTACCAAGTTTGTTTACGAAAAAAAAAAACCCAATATCTAATCCGTGGTCCACAGCTGTGGCAATTATCAATGAGAAACGTGAATCACGGCACGAGAAACGTCATCAAACTCGCGTTGTGACTCGTAGTCCGATGACCAATTAGGTAGATATCCTCTCTCGCCCTTTAACGTGTAGCACAGTTCTCACGTTGAAATCACAACCCCGCGCCGAGCGTTCGAGACAGAAGCGTCTCCTCGGGTTGGCAACGTGCTCTCCAACACCCTGCCGACACCTTTACGATCAATCCATCAGCATCTGGATCTCATTCTGATGAGCTGGACACACAAATATAAGAGAGAGCCCGGTAATGTGTTTTCCCATCGGAGGTGTGTGTCCCGGCCACCGGCTTTCCGCTTCAAACATTGACCTTTGACTCCCTGGTATCAACAGTTCCTCTGACTGGGCCACTTCTTCAAGAGGGAATCGTCTCCTCAGGAAAACACACCGAACAGGAGGACCTGCAGGCCGACATCCCCGTCAGCCCGACATGACAGTCATGTCAGAGAGCACATAAGAATGCCAAATATGGCGTCCGGGTGGCGTAGCGGTCTATTCCGTTGCCTACCAACACCGGGATCGCCGGATCAAGTCCCCGTGTTACCCTCGGCTTGGTCAGGTGTCCCTACAGACACAATTGGCCGTGTCGGCGGGTGGGAAGCCGGATGTGGGTACGTGTCCTGGTCGCTGCACTAGTGTCTCCTCTGGTCGGTTGGGGCACCTGTTCAGCAGGGGGGAGGGGGAACTGGGGGGGAATAGCATGACCCTCCCACACGCTATGTCCCCCTGGCGAAACTCCTCACTGTCAGGTGAAAAGAAGCGGCTGGCGACTCCACATGTATTGGAGGAGACATGTGGTAGTCTGCAGCCCTCCCCGGATCGGCGGAGGGGGTGGAGCAGCGACTGGGACAGATCGGAAGAGTGGCGTAATTGGCCGGATACAATTGGGGAGAAAAAAAAAAACGAGAAAAAATCCACAAAAAAAAAAGCCAACTATATAGACACGAAATATTACCAAAATAGTTTAACGCTCCCCCGAGGTGGAAATAAGGATTATGCGTTCGAGTGTGATGGAAGTCGGATTTTCCAGTTTCCGCTGCAGGAAGCGCAACAGCTGTCCGTTCTCCGTCTCCGGTGGCGTTGATTAAGCAGCCGTGCAGACAGGAAGACTTGTTAATCGTATAAAACCAGCTGATGGAAACAGCTGGATCACTCAAGGTTTCAACAACATGGCTGGTAGACACTCTCTACATGTGGACGGCCGCGTCGCTACTGACGAGGTCTGACTGGAACAGGTTTGATACGCAGCCGCGGGATTTCCCCCGCACAAATTCAGAGGCAGGCACGGTCAGGATTTCAGATGGATTTAGATTTACCCACTGGTGTGTATGGACTTGTTGACACCCTGCTATTTCTGACCCGGCTAAAAAAAAAACCCTGCTCTGCAATCAATGAAGAACTGTGAAACGTCCAACATGCGAGCCCTCAAAGTAGAAAAAAAAGTCGAGGTGTTTAAGAATAGCAGCGTTTACAAAGGTCCCGGACGTAAAAAGGATCTCGTCTGAAACTGGAGAGGAGTCGGTAGCGATCCTCAAACCGCTCGTTATGGATTTGTCACTTTGGCATTCTGGCACGCAGCATTCCTCTCTCTATATACGCTGTTTAAATATGCATGTGGCATTTAAAGACAGAAAGATCCTAAAAAAACATATTATTGAGTCTTTCTCTGTGATAGGCTGCCAATTTAATATCTCCCCGTCTCTTCATCTTTGGACATGTTAATCCTGCACGTTGCTGTGATCCATTTTTTATTTTGTTGCGCCTCATCGTTAACAGACGCGCTTGAAGCCACAAAATGTTCCCGTGTCTTAAATTCTGCAGTGAAACATGTGCTTAGACAAATACAAATGAAGGCATCTCCAAAGCCTGCCATGTCAAAATGTGTATATTTGCCACAACGCTGAGCGCTGTGTTTGCATTGCGGATAGTGACTGTGTAGTTAGCGTGTTGTTTTTAGCCAGTCTTCACATCCTCCATGGTCTGGGCCTGAGCTGACTGGACCACATCAATGGGGGGTGAGGAGACGAGACATGAAGATTGGTGTGTGTGTGTGTGTGTGTGTGTGTGTGTGTGTGTGTGTGTGTGTGTGTGTGTGTGTGTGTGTGTGTGTGTGTGTGTGTGTGTGTGTGAGACTAGCTGCAGGCCTGCTTCACAGGGTTGCTGCAGCCCACTATATCACACCAGCCAGCGGCATCCGACTGTAATTAGCAGATCTGCATCACACTTTAGCGTTTTAATTCATCTGTGTTTACGCCTGAGTCTTGTCTGTGTAGTTGGTCCACATAACCATGGTTGGAGATTTACACACAGTGAGACGACGACAACAGAAAGCAGAAATATGACGGCCGTACAAGAGGCTATGCTGTATGAGAGCCTCCACAAAGGCTCCTGCTTATTATCCCAGAGGCCTTGAGGGCGGATGGAGACTTTGCCATAAAGCCCCCTAAAGTTCTGGATACCTTCATCACCGAACCTCCAGTTGAAACCCATTTTATACACTAGGCGTTTGTTAAGATCATATTTATCTTTCTGTAAATTTTTCATTTTTCTGATTATTTTAATGTTTTAATTTGCATTTCTATTCATTTACCTGCCAATTACTGATAGTTTTCTGTATTTGTTGATCGTTACACTATTCTTATTCTGTTACCCTTTACTGCTTCATGAGCCAAGGTACTAGAATAATTGTATTATTAATATCATCATTATGATCTGCTAGCACAGCCCACTCTGAGTGGTAAGAGTAACAGGGGTCTCTGGCAGTGCTGCTGCTGCTGCTGTGTCTGAGGTTTGAGGTGATTTGTATCAGGCTGTCTGGTGGCAGGGGTCAGCCAGGGTCAGCAGAGCCTTCTTCTGTTTACCAGCCTGCCGTGCGGAGAGCCGGTGCAGGTGGCTGCTGGATCCCTGAGCCTTAAAACCGACAGATCCAACCGCTTTCCCTTCACTCTGTGCCAACAGCTAACAAGAGTGATGCTAAATCTCTAGCAAGGCTAACAGCACCAACACATCCAACTAAAACAGGCCAACACACACACACACACACACACACACACACACACACACACACACACACACACACACACACACACACACACACACTTAGAAAGGTTCCAAATGGGTGTGTGTTTGTAGAGCACCATTGGTACCGCCTCCCATTGAGTGGCTGTTGCAGCTAGAAAAGCGCTATATAAAATGCAACTTGATTGATTGACTGATTGATTGATCGTGAGGCGGAACTTTCCCCGTTCTCCAGGATTGCGTCGGACCTGTTTAAGTGACGGACCGGAAACCATCATGAGGTTATGGCATGAGATTACTGTAGAAGTTAAAGACAAGAGTGCGATTATATTTTCCTCCTGTCCCCCGAAAGATCTGTAGTGTTCTTGTGCGTCCAGAGAAATTAAAGTTGTGCTGTTTACTTACTGGATATAACGTCATTGCTTTGTCAGGTTTCTGTAATTACAGCGTGAATGAGTACTTGTGAAATGCTTCATTTATCACCGCTAACGGCACCGCGCTAACAGCTAGCAGCTAACGGCTTTCATGTTTATGTTTATGCTTCTGACAGTTACCAGTTGTAATTGGTGTATAATGTTGCCAATGACGCATACAGTTTTTCAGAATGATTACTTATGTTTCTAGCAAGCTCCTAGGTTATGCTAGCCTACTATGACTAAGATACTGTAGTTTAACGTTAGCTTGTTAGCTTGAGTGTCGTAGCTAATCTGTAGGCTATTGTATATTTGCTGTTATCAAATGTTATTGCATTTATAATGAGTTGTTATCAATGGTTATTTTATATCGTTTCATTTTTCAGAACGACACACACACACGCACAACCACACACGCACACACACACACCCCGACAGCAAACCCAGTAGCTTATGCCTATTGTGCCTCAAATAATAAAGCACAGTGACCTGAAGATCCACTCTGTGTCTTGTGTCCTTGTGTCCTGGCTGACAGTCAGCGAAGTAATGCGACAACCAGTCCTAGACAGTCCAGTCCACACACACACACACACACACATTATATATATAAAGGGCTGTGAACCCCCCCCCCCAAACTGGGAGAGTGGCTCCAGCAGATTCCAGGAACAACATCTGAGGTCTCTGTCTAGAAGAGTGCAGTTGTAGGAACAGCTACGATACTGCACAGAACCCTCAAACTCCCAGGCCTCTGGTAGAGGACCCGAGACACACACTACCCGAAAAAAGATGAGAGGGACATTATATTTATATATATATATATATATATATATATATATATATATATATATATATATATATATATATATACACACACACACACACACACACATATGTATGGGGAAAAATGTGCACAATCCATGAATGCTAGAATCTACAGGGATCTTAGGGGCACCATATCATCATGGATATAATACATACTATATTTATTTTATACTTATTTGATCTGCTTGTGTGACGTGTTATTTGTCACGCTTGTTTTTCATAAACATGAGACATCGCGCGGGGACGCGCTTCCCGAAGGAGGGGGGTAGTGTAATGAAGACACGCTGGCCGCTGATTCGCGGGTCTGACCCTTTAGTCTAGCGGTTAGCGATGCCTCCTGCGATGCGGGCGATATGGGTTCGCGTCCCGGCCGCGGCAGTTGCTGTTGTTGCGTTGTCCCCCGAATTCGCTACATTATCAAATTTGAAGTCATATCACATTATCCAATGCTGAATATTTAAGGGATTTCTGTAAAGCTCTTATTCAGCACACTCTCAACACACTGCATGACACTGACAGAATAAACATAAGAATAAAGGCAAGTTTCAAAAGAAAAGGACAGTAGCGGCGATAGACGGAAACAAAGCTGGAACCAAATACGTACAAACCTGACAACCCATAAACCAAAATCCAAAAAAAAAAAAAAACAACAACAACAAAACAACAAGTCAAATCTTTCGTGAGTAAATCCACAGGAAATGAGTAAAAGGCCGGATGAACACACTGCCGTGTGAATGCTGTAATTAAGCTAACAGCGGCGCTAGCTGCTAACCAAGCAGCCCCCGTGCTCTCCTGTTCTCTGCTGTACTGGTGCCGCCGGAGCACGAATGGATTTCCTTTCTACTTTTTCTGCACTAGTTCAGTCTTTGTGGTCAGAAAGTATTGTAGCTGTGAAAGTAGCTGTTACCTCTTAATGAGAAACAACCCCTCCGTTATAACGGCCTGATGCAGCGCTGCCCATTCTGTCAGCTTTGAAGGGCAGAGAACTGTCGAGTGTTAACAGGATGAAATCAGACTTTCGGGGGTTTGTGTCCCGTTCTTTCCCCTCTGGACGCCACACATTTTTCCAGGCAGCTGTTTGGCTGTTCAGCTGTTAGTTCATATGACAGGGCCAGGATATAAAGGGCTATTATAATACCTCTAGCCATGGGACAGAATCATCTGAGTGCTCTGACCCAAATTTTGCACTTGCTTGTTGTTGTGTTTTTTTTTTATTTTTATCTTCTTTTTTTTTAATTTCTGGTTGTCAGGGCGGCCTGATAATAGCATCGTTATAAAACAAGCATCTAGAAAATCGCTGATCGATTGTGGTGTGGAGGGGGGGGGAAATGGTGGCGCCGTTTTGATTCTCGCTGGAACAGCACATGCATCTTTTACGTTGGCAGGCTGGCCGAAAGGAATGAAGGAAATAAAAAAGGGATCATTGATGACTTACTTACACATGCAATGGATCTATGATGTTGTTGGGGAGCTATAAAAAATATTCAAGTAAACTATCTCTGCAAATTATCCGTCGCTGCTGTGCTGGGTTTTTTCTTTTAACAGTTTTTTTTCCCTCCACCCTGAGTTGTGTTAAGCTTGAGAGACATTCCATGGGCCATCCTTTAAAGCCATCAGCCTGTGTTACCAGCATGTTCCATGTTAATGGGTGGTAGCATAGCATAGCACAGTCTAGTGGAGGAGTATAGCTGGCTTCGTAGTCTGCACGCGTGCTTAAATCATTCTGACACAGAGGAAACGCCATCCCTCACTTTCGAACCACTTGCAGCATAAGCACAACCTGTTGCACCTTGGCTGAGGCGCGCTGGAAGACCGCCACTGCGTTACATAATGCTGGAGATGAGCGTGGAGAAAGATGTTTTCACCATAAGTATAAATTCAATGCAGCCTGCGAAGAAAGACGGTTTAAGCTGTTGAAAATAAAGGATGAAATGGGCGAAATGGGCCAAGCAGCTGAATCAGAGCCAGACACAGTGCGTGTATTTCAGTGCACCTCCAGCAGCTGGGATTCGGTTGCATTGTCGTACTGTGCATGTGCGGCATCATGCATAGCTTTCATTAGCTCCCTGATGGACTTATTCGCTCACACTAAACATAGTGCTGCTGAGGTGATGACTCAGAAAATGCTGATAACAGTCAGTGAGAGGCTGTATATAGGTCAGAGAAAAGTGAGACCTGTCTACATATACCCTATATGTGGTTTAGATCAAAATAAACCAGCTTTATTAAGAGCCATCGCCAAGCCACCTGCTCGAGTGTTAATGAAGACGCTAAATATATTGAAAAATACCACACGGGAAGACCGCGACAGAAATACAGCGCTACAGAACTGGGCAGCTGGTGAAGTCGAGATGATCTAAATGTCCTTTTAATCCCTTTATCCCGCGATGCTTACATTACAGCCCCTGTTATCTCGGAGGACGACAAAGCCGCCGTGTTAAAACGCGGGTCGTTCTTTCATTGAAACTCTTCATCCGACTCGGCGCTCTGTAGCTCTGGGCACAGCTGATGTATTTTAGTCACAAAAGTGGATCGAGGGGCTGAGCACTCGGTCCGCTGATGACGACAATAAAAGTCACATTTAAACTGCCTGCATCTAAGATTTCAAAATAGTTCCTCCAGGAAATAAGTAAGGGTTGAGGCATGAGAGGGGGAGAGCTGGAAATGAAAGTGAAGCCCTGTTTATTTTATGGCGCAGTTGTTGTCGTTTCTTTTACCTTTTTCCCCATGTGATATTCAGATGGCTCCTTTTCTGATGAGGTGTCTGTGACGAGACGTGAGAACACGCTGGGATTTCTTTTGGAGCTACTAAAGAATCCTACCATCTGTACACATTACTACCTGCACCACGTTTCAAACCCAGTTTAATGAAACCGAATAAAATGGCTCTGCTCGGAGGGCCACTTTTGCACCCAGGCTGGTTTCGCCGTGGCATTTACAGTATTGTCATTAGCGCCGGAAAGTTCTGCAGCTCCTTTTATGTCTGTATGTAAAATAAAACAAACAACGTTGACTTGGGAGAGAAGGACAACACTAGAACTCAAAATCCCATTTAAAAAAAAAATAGAAATTATCTTTAAAAAAATATGGCGAGAATGAAAACAAACGAAAAGGGGAAACGGAAAGAAAAACAGAACTGACAGGTTACCAGTCATGGTTGTCAAAACCGGAATGAAAAAATAAACATGAAACTGTGTCAAACAGTAGATGCGGGATTTCATGAGAAAGCGCCCCGGTTTTCAATCCTTATGAATGTTTTCTTTATGCCAGAACCTTCTGTTTGCCAAGCCAGGAAGCAGGCGTGCTGTTTGGATGAGACAAACATCTATAGAAACTCACTTGTTTCTGCGGGGTGCTAATTTGTCATGCCCCCACCACAACATGGGGAAAAAAAAGCATCGGAGGCCATCCAATCTCCTGTTGACTCTTGGGGGTCATTATGACTGGATAATCGCGGCGGTGTAAATGCAGAAGAATGAGATGGATTCCTGCATTAAGTGGATGAGGCCCTTCTTGCAGCGGGACGTGGGGTTACACTACAGCTCACTACACATATGGAGCCTTTTTTGTCCCGCGTCCTCTGAGCCTCACGACAAAAACCCCTAGCTGTGTCAGCTAAAAGCAACGCTCCATCACAGACCGTCTCAATGGCTGTGTCGGGGAGCTCTCATCACATCGCCCCATCTGGTCTTTGCGAAGACGGCTGTGGTCTTTGTTGTTTACATAGTTCGGATTTTTAAAAAAAACAAAAAAAAACAAAAGATGTTTCAGTACACTACAACGCTCCAGACTGCCCCTCAAGACTTCGGATATGCCCGAATACAACCAGGAAGCGAACGCTGTATGTTTGGCGTTGCAAAGATGGAAGCGCAGCTAGTCCCTCAGTGCTCCCCTACCACTTTTCCTCGACTCGTCTCTGTCCATTTTCCCTTAGTAATCGGGAGCCTGGGACGTCTGGGCTGACACTGGACTCCTTGCTGCTGGGTTTCTGTGGAGTCGACACTTTCCAAAGATAACAACTGGCCAAAGATTTCCACTCACGGGCAGGCTGAGGCCCCGCCGAGGCAGCCTGCCTGATGGGGAACAGACCGAAATGAGATGGCTTCAAGGCATCGTCTAAGAGCCGTAGCACTGCGCTATATGCGATACGCTTTCAAGGCCTAAAGTTAGTTGCAACAGATGAGAGAAATGGGGAACAGCAGTGTGGGACAAGAGAAAGTGACAGATCCGTACGAGCGTGAAGGGAAGACTGTGGTTTACTGTAGATCCGACGGATAATGGAGACACGGGGAGCTCGGCTGTCTTAATGGAGTGCTACAAAGGACACATTTCTGCTGTTGAGAACCACAACTGTGATCCTGTTCTCTCAGACGTTTTGACGCTGTCGACAGAAAGCACAGACAGAGAGACACAAAAAAAAAAAAAAACAACTAATAGGGATGTCATCAGATGCCAAGGAAAATGAATCAAGCGCGTGGGCTAGCGCGTCGCTTTGTGCTGTCATAACTCTTCACTAGTAGCCCCCGTTCCCCGTGAGTTCCCTGTTTCGGGCAGACATGCAGGCCCTGTGATGTATTGAATCCCTTTCTACTATTCAGAGGTAAATTGAGATTTCCAGGAAAGGCTTGTCCCTGAAAGAAGGCCCGGAGAGCCCTGGCCCGATCGTATGCAGTCACACGCCACATGATGTCTTAGTAGGGGAACATTCCTCATCCTCCCTCTGCTTCTCAAACCATCCTTTTCAATTTAGAAGTGGGGAGGTGGCATGAAAAGAGGTTTAGCGCAAAATATTGGGCAGCAGATTAATGTTAAATTAAGCCATAAAAACCTGACAAATGAGAAATGTCCCAGTCTGGGAATGAAAAATCATTCCTCATATTTAGGAACTTTCCACAGGAAGAAATGCATGAAATTGAATTCCACTCAACCCCTAACTTACTGCCTGCCAATAAAAAAAGAAAGGGGGGGGGGGAATGGTTGAAAGTTTTACCAGGGGCCAAACATGGCTACAACATAGCAGGGTCTCCCCGAGGGAGGCCGGTATCTATAGTATGCTTACACAAAAGGTAATGTCTTGGAAGGAAGTCAATACGGCTGATGCCATGAAGTCTCGCTACAAAGACCTTTTTCAGATCTTTGCCCTACCAGACAAAGCAAAGAGGAATACAGACACACAAAGAGAGAGTTCTTTCTAAGTGGGATGGCTTCATTCTGGACCTACCAAGTGAGAAGAGAAAAGTACGGAAGAGATTAGGAAAGGGGGGGTGGGTTGTGAGAAAAGAAAAAAAAGAAAATCCTTTATTCCTTGAATCTTTTTTTTTTTTGGAAGAGAGGAGAAAATATGAGCAAAGGGTAAATTCTGAATCTGAAGGATGAGAGAGTAAGAAAGGGATCTTCTTGTATTCAGCGCAGTTTACAGTACAGGAGCCGGTTTAAGCCTCCTCTCCATAAATCACTTCCTGGTGACAGGAGGAGGTTCTCCAGTCACTCGGCCCTTAGCCTCCCCCGCTAGCTAACCTCCGAGGTGACCGCTTCTCTCTGGGGTCAACCCAAACAAAAAGGGGTGCAGGCAACTCCCATAGCCGGGACTTTGGAGGTCAAACCGCCCTATGCCTTGCCAACCCTTTCATCCTATAGCATTTACAGGATCAGCATCCTATAGCAGAGGCATCAAAAGAGCGAGCGAGTGAGCGAGCGAGAGAATATATAATCTCAGTGACCCTTAATGTGTGTGCAACTGGTGGATGGGTGTGTGTGGGATAATCCCAGTGAGATGTACCATAGGAGGTCTCCAGGTGGCCCAGAGATTGAGCCGGAGTTAACCCCAGTTGACCCCTGGCTGCCTGCATGTCAGAGACTGGAGATCTACTCTTGGCCTACCGAGGAAACCAGAACAATGTGTCTTGTCCATCAAGTAAGACGGACAGACCCCTGAGTGAGGCTTAAGAGAGCTCATTCCCCTTTTATGCCTCATTTCCTTGCACAAACGTGCCTCAGGAGAAGATCCTCTTACAGCTCGTAAAATATCGAAATCTCATTCATGATACCTATCCTTATTGACCGCAACCGTTGGCCCCCATAATGATGTTCCGCTTAATCTGTAGCTAATTCACTCTTACTTGTTTATATCATACAAGTATTAAGTGTCATCATGGCGATGCATGCTCCCTCTCAAACACCCGAACAGATTATTTTCTTAACGTCATACTTCTTGTTGTGTGCAAACTTCAAAGCCAACACTAATTGTAAATGCTGCATTAGAGTAAGACGATAGAGTCTGACCCAGGGCTCTCCCTCAATAGAAGCACACGGGTGGTGGGCAGGTGGGCTTAAGTACTTCCTCTGAACGCTGAGACTGGCAGGGCTCAGATGGCGGCACATGGTGGGAGGAGGGGGAGGGGGGGAGCTCTGCTTTGGTGCTATTTTAGCTGATCCAGGAGCTGCTGCAGGATACACTGCCCTCTCTCTCTCGTTCTATCAGGACCTATTTTGCTTGATCGATTCTCTTTGTCTAAAATGATCTATCTGAACATCTATATCTCGGTGTGCAGACTGAGTTTAATATACAGATGTCTTCAGGTGTATTCAGTCATCCAGGTAAAGATGGGACATTTCTGACACTGAGTTATGGTTCATTGTAGTTATGTGGACTCCAGGCAGAAATCAGAAATACTTTTATTCATCCCCGAGGGGAAATTGGGCCCTATTACAGACACTCGCGCTGTGGTAAAGAAAAACTAAAAACTAACAAGGTACAAGATAATGAGAAAATAGAAATAAGGCAAATAGAAATAAATAGAGACAGAAGATAAAATGAGAATTAGAAATAAGAATAAAATATGTGAACATATGTGCACCATGCTCCACCATATAACACCCTATCTATACTGTATTACTGCAGCATGAAACAAACAGCACAAACAACTGACAGGGTAAAATAAGTTGAAGGGCCAGTCTAATGACTATTGAATCAGAGTGTCTGACACTCTGAGGGAGGCGTTGTAAAGTTTGATGGCCACAGGCAGGACTGACCTCCTGTGGCGCATTTCGGCAGAATGAGTCTATTACTAAAAGTACTCCTGTGCCCGACCGGCACATCATGGAGTGGGTGGGAGACATCGTCCATGATGGCACATAACTTCAACAGCGTCCTCCTCTCAGAAACCGCCGCCAGAGTCCAGCTCCACCCTCCACAACGTCACCGGCCTTGCAGATCAGTTTATTGAATCTGTTTGCATCCGCTACCCTCAGCCTGCTGCCCCAACACACAACAGCAAACAGGAGAGCACTGCCACCACAGACTCACACCACATCCTGAGCATCGTCTGGCAGATGCTGAGGGACCTCAGCTTCCTGAAAAAGGAGAGACGGCTCTGTCCCTTCATGTAGAGGGCAACGGTGTTCTTCGCCCAGTCCAGTTTATAGCTTGTTTGCAGTCACGTGACTCTGATGACGCACGAGATTCAGGTGGACGGCAGAAAGTGAAAAGCAGAATGGATGAGATGGAGCTAGTTTAGTCCAAACCGTGCTAATTTAGACAATATTATGACAGAAAGGTATAAAAAGAAAGTAAGATATGTTGGACATGATCCTTATGTTATGAAGAGTGATTTTTTTTTACCAAGTGGTCACTGCACACACGCACGTTATCCGACTCCGCTCCTCCCGACCACAGACGACCGAGCCATTTTTTCCGGCCTTTTCAGTTAATTTCTTGCATTTTTTTACCCCCTCGTGAACAACAACTTTTGGTACTCAATAAAAACTCCTTGTGGTTTCTCGGTTAATGACGCTAAACATAGGCATTTTGAAAGTTTTTGATAGTGCTTCCTATGTAGAAAATCACTTCCTGCCCTCCATCTGTAGTTCGTGATGTCATATGCAAACAACCTATTGTCTATATACACCCCCAGGTACTTGTAGCATTCCACAGTGTCCATACTGACCCCTGGACGGAAACGGGTCACTGGTGTGCATGGTTCCAGAAAAGAGGAGGCTGATATTATGGACTAGAGCAAGGGTGGCTAACCATGTGCCATGAAGAGCCATGTGTATGCAGGTTTTCATTCCAGCCGGGCTCCACACCAGCTGATTTCACTGATTAGCAACCCTTCAACCAAAGAGGAAGAATGTGTCAGTGAAATCGCCTGGTGTGGAGTCGGGTTGGAAAGAAAACCTGCATACACATGGCTCTCCACGGCACATGGTTAGCCACCGCTGGACTAGAGAGAGAGCTATCTGCAACTCTGATAGTTAAAGCTTTTCTATAATGTTACTGGCAGAATGTAACTAGACATGGTATTCATCATTAACACAAGCTTTTGGTTACTTCTAACCATCTATGCAGGTGACATACTGTACGTGCATCTGTCAATATGTTCTATATTGATGTGTATGACTATTTACTGGTATGTACATCCCTAACTGGCCTCTCATTGTCTTTTAGTGAGCATTACGAACGGAACAAGCATGTATTTTATCATACTGGAGCACATGTGAAGAAACAAAATAGAAGGAAAAAAAAGCCGCCTCTGATGTCATTCTGAGGTCCAGACGTTTGGAGATATTCAAACATCTTTGCCCATTTCCAAACACAAAGATTAAAGGCTTATATCCAGGCTTTTAACTTATAAACAAGAGGTTTAAGCAAAATTTTTTTAGTGCTTTTTGTGTTCAGTGATTCTTAAGTGACCACTGAGAAAACCACTACACAATACAAGTGAATAGATCTGAATGGATCACAACAAAGTCTGACACATTGGCTGAAAGATGAGACTTGGCTTTACACAGCCCAAACCACAATAAAGACGTAAACAGACCCCATTTCCCTCACAGCTTGAGGAAACATCACTTCTGGTTTGTAACAGCGAAGAATTTCACTCCTTCAGTCTCAGACTAAGCAAAGGCGGAAAATGTTTTCTTCACTTCTAACCAGAGAGCAGTACTGGGTAAACTGTTTGTTTAAATGGGATTAGCATAGTGTTTAACCAATGTGTACACAATTTGCAGTTGTTCAAGGATATTTTACAAGGGCTGAATTCTTGAAATCCAACAATGGTGTCTCAACTTCAACTAAGAAAATGTGCTTTGGTGCACATGTTCACGCACTCTGTGTGAGCGCGGCGTGGTTGTGTTTAAGACATCAGTGTGCTATGTGCACTTCAGGTACTAACCAACCGAAACCAGCACCCCCCCCCCCCCGTCCACCGTTTTAGCATGCAGAAGGGCAAATGGACTCCCATCTCTCTTCCTATGGTCGACGTGATAACATGAATCATCTTGTCAATTAATCAATCAATTAAATCATGAAAAAAAATATCCTTTATTCAATATATTTTGCACATAAAAGCACAATGCAGTGTATTTTCATGAGGGCAAATCAAAATTGAGAAAGGAAAAAAAAATGTTTATACAAATGATGCGAGTATATTTTCTTTCTTTTGATGTAATATTGCGAATATTATTCCTTTCTATTTAGGTAGAGGCCACAAATATGCCCCTCGTGGTTTCCAGCCTTCCCTGCACTATGTACTGTTACTGTTTTCCATAAGTCTTCAGTTAAGGTTTGTTTTTCATTGTGCGAAATAAAAAAAAGGAAAAAATGTAGAACAAGTAAAAGTTTATATGTGTGTGGAGGGTGAATATGAACCCTGGCTAGGGTGAGGGTTGGGTGCATGTTTGTATGCTTACTGTGTGTAAGGGTGTTGGGCCAGGACTAACACCTGGGTGGAGACACTGTCAGGAGGGCGGTTTGGGCTGGGGGTCGAGATCGTTACCTACAGAGCAGACGTGCCGCTATCAAACCACAATGACGGAGCCAGTTAAATATGCGCTTGGTCCATGTTCACACAAAGAATTTGTACCCTCTTCTCCCTGCTTCTCTATGGTCCTTAAACTCCAATTTGAAAACGGCGACAAAGGTTCCCCAGTCTTCTCCTGCTCAGGCTGCTCTGAGAGGAGCCCTTCAAAACTACGGGAGGGCCGTGAGGAGAGGTTCGCTTGGTGCTTCAGCTCCTTTATCTCAACGGGGCTCTCAGATCCTCCAACAAGGTCTGGTAGAGGACTATAGGGATTGAAAGGAGCGACTGTTTCAGCCCCAGTTACTGCCATAATGAGGAGCCAAGTGAGAACACTTCAGCTGCTTTGGTCATGTTGGGAGTGAATTAAAAAGGGTTGCTGAAAAGATATGAACCCTTTTCTGATTGTTTTCAGTAGCCCGATATGTTCTCATCTCGTATCCTCTTGATGAACAGCTTTACCTCATAGCACATATTCACCTAAGGAGTTTTTCCCCCTCCCCCTGACTCATGAGTTATTGCTTACATCATGGAAAATTTTAGTCTTGTACTGAAGAAAATATGACCAGACTGACCAGACCAAAGAGGAGAGCATATTACTTTTTATTAAAGGTCTACAATATAAATATCACTTATCTATCACTAATATTTAATTTTACATCTTGCCAGAATCCAGGCTTACATCAGCTCTAAATCGAACATGTCTCGTAAAGTAGTTCCTTGGCCTCCAACATGTTAGAAACTGACAAAGTGAAACAAATATCTGATGGTTTTAGTTTTAAATGGATGAGAAAACACCTCTCCTCACAACCAGACCATCCTCACAAATCAATCAGACTGATGTATGTTTGTTATGAGGCTGGGTCTGGCTTCCTTCTCCTCGAGGGCAATTTCACAAAATGAAAGGTCCAAAAAAAAAGAAAGGTCCAACCACAGCTCTGGCAGCTGAGCCACAGGAGCTGCACAGTTTAGAGGAGACGCAGCAGGATTGTAAACAACAATGGTGGCAACGGTGAATGGCAGACAGCTGTATACAGGAAGCCATATCAAGAGTACACATCATGTTGTGCAGACACAGTGCATAACGTGCACACCGTGTATCAGCTGTTGTCATGGTAATCACCCCTCATTGTAAGATTTACAGCTTTGCGTTTGATGCCACTGTCGTGCACAAATGATGGTGCAGTGTCTCAGCTTACAAAACTGATTGGAACTTTTTGGATAGGCCTCCCATTTTGAAATCAATCGTTTGAGGAAGGCCATACCGAGGCTCAAAAAAAAAAAAAAATCAGCATGATCAACTTGCGGGGGCATGCTAAGCTAACTGCTAGCCCATGCAGACCGGCAGTTCCGATAACACCGAGGGCGGTCTGGCGGCGGCCTTGCCTAGCGTTGACTGTGTGTTAGCGTCGTCGTGTGGAGTGCGGGGAGGTGTGTCGAGGGTGTCTGGCTGGGAGAGCTGGCGTTGGATCGGCTGGGGGAGCCTGGTCTACTGCGTGCTGTGGGCCCAGGGACCACGGCCCTGCCAGAGCTGTGCCCAAGGAGGAAACACTGAGGGTAGTCTGACAGGACGCGGAAGCGGGGCAGGCTAAGCTAACCGCTAGCCCATGCAGACCGGCAGTTCTGACAGTCATCCTGGCTGGCGTTCGTTCTCCTGGACAGTGGAATTTTTGGACTGTGTTGTTAACTGTTATTTTGTTTTGGGTTTTTTTTTCCTTTGTTCTCTCTGTTTTTGTATGTTTTTGGGAAATTTTGGATGTGTGTTTTTGTCTTTTGTGTCACACTGCTGTGGGCTGAGGGAAACAGAATTTCATTTCTTTTGTGTACGCAAGTACATGAGAGAAATGACAATAAATTGTTATTGATTCCTGATGGTGAAATTGGTCTGGATCCAATGACTATGAATGGAATTTAACACATACAAATAAGAGTCCATACCTTTGGCTCACACCTGCTTTGGTGTCATGATATTGCTGATGAGGATCAGAACAATGATTATTAACCACATCACCATTTAACAGTCTCTGGTTGAGGCAATCCTTTGTCCAAAATGAATTTTATGTAAAGTTGAACTCTTTCAGTTCCCATTGGGAAGTGCATCCACTGCATTTGACCCATCCTAAATATTTGGGAGCATTGGGCAGCCACAGTGCGGCTGTTCTGTAAAAAACAAGTTCAGGGTGTCTACACACATCCCATTTTACCACAACACAATGTGTGAGTCATTGGTAGTCATGGTGTTCTCGCAGGGGAGTTAGGGAGATATAACAAGGGACTTTTGTTATCCTGTCTCACACCATAAATAGAAGTGGTTGATAAAAAAAAAACATAAAGTCTGCGAGGTTCATCTTGTGACATCCTCACTTGAGATTTGCGAATATACTCCCACTGACTGCGAATGATACAAACAGCTTCAATTCCTTTCTTTCTGAACATCTGTCTGCCCTCTGACAGTCTCCAACCATCTCCACGCTGCAGCTCACCTACACGTCTGCATCGACCCACCGTCTAAAAATACAGTGCCGGGTCACTAAACGTAGGTTGACAGGAAATAAAAAGCCATTTCGTGTTCATAAGCTTTTCTCATATCCTCTTGATAGTCGCAGGGAGGGAATGAAATGCTTCTCCTCGCTGGGATTTCAACATCAAAGCGGGAAGGAAGAAAAGGAGCCAGCGTGGGTTTGAGGGGAGGACAGGAGATGGAATTCCATGGCACCCTGGGATTTGGCTGAGGGCCAGTGGGGGACCAAGTTATAAGGGTCAGGAGAGCTTTGTTAATCAATAGCGGCACTCAGTCTCTATTTCCCAGACCACAACCCCAAGCCCTTGAGGACGACCAGCATTCATCTGAAGCCCTCGTGCACTGAAATGCTGACGAATTGATGGGAGATGTTCAGGGACGGATGGCCCACTAAAATCAGTGGGACTCCATGATTTAAAAAATGAGGAAAAAGAAAAAGAAATGACCTACGGCGTCTAGAATCTGAATTTGTGTTATTGTCAAGTAAGGTGTCACGTTATACCAGGAATGTGACTTGGTACGTTGCTCATTTTTATCTAATAATAAAGTTCAGGAAAATGAAAAGTAATACCACTAAAAAAAAAAAATCAACATAGAAAAAGTAAAAAAAGTCATTCAAATACTCCATCTCCTGTAAGGGAAAGTTTAAAGGGCACTATTTGGTGGAAATTCATCATCACATTTCAACATTCGCCTCAACACAACGACAGATTCTCTGTCAAGTGTTGAATTTTTGTCCAACCCCCCCCCCCCCCCCCGCCCCGGGCTCAAACTGTATGTCTTTTCTCACTGATTCTTCTCCTTTCAGAAGGACTTCGGTGACAGAACCAACACTGGCTGTGCAGACACTCAAACCTTCTCACTGAAACACCCTGACCCCTTTTCAAATATGCAGCTGCCTTTAAAAAATATATATATATGTATATATATATGTATATATATATATATATATATCTCTGCAGAAGTCCTATTGAAAAGAACATTGACGTGAGCAGTCAGTTGTTAACACAGACTGTATGACATCCCCCATTGGTTTCGGAAGGGACATTTTGAAGCCTAAATTTTGGCTTCATGCTCGACGCCATCTCATCAGTTGTTGTAGCCAGAAGGTCCAAATCTGGACAATTAATGGGGTGGAGGTGTGGGTGGAGCTCGGGTGGGACCTGCGTGGCAGACAGGTTGAAAGACCTGTCAGTCAAGGCAGACATACCTTCAATGTGTCACTTTTTTTAATGTTTGATGTGTTTTTAACAGAATACTAATTTTCAAAATAACCACCCTTGCACTGTGTGCCAGACTAGAACTTAGTGACTACTTGAAGAAAAAATCCACTGAGTGTAAATTGGGTCTTCTCTCATTGACTTACATTGTAGGGCTGCAGTCTCCTGCTCGACTGGTTGGTCGACATAATCTCGTCCGACCAAATTCTCATTGGACGGACAATCACTGGTGTTGCTTTCACAAGGAGAAAAGCGCGATATCAATAGCTTTCCAGGATTAATCTGTTACTTTCAGTGACAGAAGGGACAGACCACCAGTGAAAACGGTGGTGAACTTTGAACTCGTCCAACCTAATGGAGACTGAACGTTTTGCATATTAATTTGTTTTGGAGACTAAATGCCCTTTTGGAATAGTGCACATTTCTTTTCATTTCTTTTGTTTTGGAGCCTAATGCGGTATTGGATTTGTGCACTTTCTTTTCGGAGACCCACTACACTTGATTGACTGTGACACTTTATTTTGGTTTGGAGATTTTTAAAATGTTTAATAGCCTGTAGTACTGTTACAGTGCTCCACTAAGTCATACTCAGCCAGTTTTGATCTTACTGATGATTAAAAATCCAAACGGCTAAGCCTTTTTCTATTGTAGGATTTTTATGTAGCCAAAACCGTTCTCACCTTGAGCTGCTTTGTTTAAAAAACGTCTTTTTTAAAATGGACTTGCCTTTTTATATTTAAAAGTAAACGCTTCAAGTTAATAGGCTATTATGTATTTTTGAGATCACACCGCATAGCTCGATGTTCAGAGTTGGGCTTAACAATAGTGGAGGGTCCTGTTTATTACTATATCATAAAATAAGACAAAAACAATGATTTTGAATTTTTTTTTATATTCCTCAAAAGTTCTTGCGCTGGGTTCAACAGCTAATATAGTTCTGTTTTCGGAAATGGGCAGGAGCACGCCATGCTGGCCAGCTCTGAGTGTGATGTTATAGTCTCATCAGAAAATAATTAGGTTCAAAATGATTTGATATCCTGCAAATACTAGCATTTAGGCTACTAATAAGGCTACCAGGTAGAGTGCACTCAGTGCACTGTGACCGATTTAGCTAGTTTAGTTAGTTAGATTAGTTTATCTAGAGATGATAACCTGTAGGGTTTTTTCCTGAGATGAATCGATTGGTTGAGGAGTGGGTACAATTCCGGTCAACCAAAATTTTCTTTGGTTGACCACAGCCCTATTTCGTTGGACAGAAGTTTTTTGGAGCCAGCCATGCCATGCAGCCAGCCATCCCCCAGTGGCTATGGTGGAACTGCAACTTAAAGCACTTCCACATTGGCTTCAACTTCCGGACGGCACAGTGGTTAGCGCTGCCGCCTCACAGCAGGAAGGTCCTGGGTTCGAACCCCGGGATTGTCCAACCACGGGGTCAGCCCAGGTTGTCCTGGGTGTTCCGGTTTCCCCCACCATCAAAATGACATGCATGCTAGGGTTAATACTCCAGTCTGTGCTACTGACTGAGGCATGGCAAGAAGAACTGGAGTTGGTCCCCAGGCGCTGCACGACAGCAGCCAACTGCTCCTAGCTACACAACTAGGATGGGTTAAATGCAGAGCGTAATTTCCCTACGGGGATCATTAAAGTATATCAAAATCAAATCAAAATCAATATCAGACCTGTTGGTTTCTACTTGGTGCACTTGGTACACACCTGTCGAGTTTCACAAAGTCCACATGGAGTCTCACAGCAGCGGAAGACACCAGGGTGGCCTTTTTCATACTCCACGTCGGCAAATTGTAAGTCACACCCATTGTCAAATCCTACACAAAACTGGCTAACAAAGCAGATAGTTTGGTAGTTGTTATCAATAAATGGAGCAGAAGCGAAGGAGAGGAAGAGGAATAGATGTTTTGCAGTGCTAAGGGCTAAAGCCGGCCTGGTTGTCCTGAGCTGCAGAGTTTTGTCCTCTAGTCAGTTTTTGGCTGTTCTCCTTTGCCTGTCCTGTAAGCTGGGTGAGATAGAATGACTTCCCTCCTGGATGAACATGTAGACAGATTTCTTCTTTTTTTTTGGATGGGTGAGGAACAGCGCAGAGGGGGTTTACAATTAGAACCAGATGGCTTCTTAATAGATACTACGCACATGGCTTCATACGAGTGTGTGTGTGTGTGTGTGTGTGTACACGAGTGTGGGTGTGTATCCATGTTGTAGCAGCTAAAACCCTGAATGTGCAGCAGCAAGTAGATTGGAAAGTCTGTCTTAGAATAGACAAGGCCGCTTGTTATGGGCATGTGCATAAGATGAACAGAATCATTCTTGTATTGTTTCCTGTATTGTCATCACTTTGCAGAGAGGTCTGGCAGGTCATGACCCTAACCCTAACCCTAACATCATTGTTAAATGAAAGTAAAAAAAAAGAAAGAGTGAATAACTGGAAGACCAAGGTCAGAGATAGCATCAAGTCCATCCACCAATCTGTTTTGTGGTGTCTTGCTATCAGCTGCGATTTGGGCGGCGGGATTCGTCCTCTTTCCTTCAAATGTTTGCGGCCTCAGGTTTCTCCTCTCTGGCACGCCGTTGTTTAGCTTGGCCTCCCTGTGTGACTCTAACTCCATGATCCCATTTTGGGTCTCTTTTGACTGGAGCCGGGGAGATGAGAGACTCTGCCATTTGATCTCCCTGCCCCCAGCCCCCACCCCTCCACCTCATCCATTACATACGTGTTTTTAATTATTCTCCTGCAAGCCTGGCACTGAAACACGACTTGATATCTGATTTGATTGCTGGAATGCGAGTATGAAGCGTGGCGTGACCCTGAGCTCTGCTCCCGACGTGGTACTGTAATACGGGCTAACCCAGAGCTGCATTATGCGAGTATACCTTCGATAATTATACATTATAATGTGGGTATTTATGAACCCCCGAAAGGATGGTGTTACCATAGCACTACGGTGTTGTCATGACTGTATGTGAATTACAACAAAAAAAAGAAAGAAAAAAAGAAACTGCGTCTTAGCAACCAAGGAGCTGGATATCACCCACATCTTGGGTTTAATTGGCCATGTTGCTCGAGGATTAGGTGTCTTGGCTGGCTGGAGAATGACAACAGGCATTTCAAGCTGTGATCTTCTCTCTAACAGGCACATTAACTACTGGAATTGTTTTTTATGCGCTCGCTAAAGTGCTGATGCCTTAGCGCCGGTCTGGCAGACAGCGTGGAAAAGACGGGCTCAAGAGTTACCTGCAGGTGATCTCGCCATCCTAACGCACTGCGCCGACATACTGGCATCCAGCAAAATGCACACACATATACACAGTGCAAACATGCACAATGACCAATGCCACGGAGGTACACATGCTTGTACAAAGACACTCACATAAACAGACACATAGCTACAGACACATATCCATCCATTATCCTAGCCGCTTATCCCAACTGGGGTCACGGGATGCTGCAGCCTATCCCAGCAGTCATTGATACAGACACAGATACATAAGCACACAAATGGAAGTATGTACACACATGTAGATACAACTTGCTTAAACAACCCTCCACACACACAAACTGACACACATTGACACACACGAGTATACAAATTTGCACATATGTATGCATACATACGGACATACACATACATGCACACAGACACTGACATATGCACACATATGTATACAAATAAGCCTATACAGCAACACATGTATGCATACACACACACACACAAATACACAAACTTGCATGCTTATATGCATACAGACATACACACATAAAAGCACACAGATATTGACATACACACATACTATGTATACAAATAAACACCAATGCATACAAGCATGCACACACACAACACAGCCGCACACACACACAGTAACACAAAAACACACACACACAAACAAGGACACACGCATGCGTCACAAATCTAACCCAATCTCTAAATACGTTCCACATCCACCCTTAACATTGCCCGTTTCCATTCAGCGAGTGTGTTAACCACCAGGTAGCCAGCCAGCCGTTACCTCACATCTGACTAAGGCAACAATCACAGACAATTTACTATTGGACAAGTTCCATTAGAAGCAGCTCAGTGTACGCAGTTGTCGACCTGGACATCAAAACTACCAGCCTGGCAGTTGAAAGAGGAATGCGAGTTCACCGTTGCCCTGGATCATCCCGGAGCACGTGTTATGAGAGGTCATGGGGGGGCCCCGAGAGGCTCCGCTGGGACTGATGTGGTGACAGATGATCCTGCTCCTAGACGGGAATGCTGCTGAATATCTGATTCAAGCGGGCTAAACAATGCAGACTTAAACAACACGAGACCGTAAAACAATACAGCAACACAACCATGGCACAAACTAAACATCCCACAGCATGGGCAGGGATACACAGACAGGGCACCCTCCTCCAAAATAAGTGACAAATACAAATATGGTGCAGATAAATATCATGTAGAAAATGACCCGCAAAGATGCCAACAACGACAGCATTCTCTAAAATTTTACAGGAATCAGGAAAAATATTCTGGTGTGGAAATGTCGGCTTTACGTATGACGTTTCAGACAGGCAGCATGACATGCTTTAACTGCCAGAGGAGCAGCTCCTGGCTGTACATCTGCATGAGTCCATCTCAGCATACCTGACTATTCAGTTTCTTGGATAGGGTCAGGCATCGAGAACCGGTTCCAAAATTCCGATTCCAAAGGAATTGTTAAGAAAGTCAAATTTCGATTCGGCCTATCGGTTCCTAAATAAATTTCACTCCTGCTAAAGTCAGTTTCAGTTTCCGTGGTGATGGAAGGCGGCTTCCATAGTTTCCGCCTCCGCAACTGAAATGTGGGCCATCGCGGACCAGAGTAAGCGGCGGTTGGAAGCGTGGCTTCATTTTGCCTTGAGAAATGAAGAGTTGGCACAACGCCCGTGGCAAAATTATTTCATGCAAGGGAGGACGCACAACAAATATGGCCCAACACCTTCGCCTACACAGTGTACAAATCAACCAGTGTACCGCGTTTGACGCGTTGCGCCGGCCTCCATCTGCTGCCTCGGCGTCCTGTTCAGCAACCCTGAGCAAACGGAGAGCAGCGCCTCATCGCAGCTGGGTAGGTGCAAATTAATAACGTTTGTCTTCTTCGCAACAGCGAGACGGCAAACAACTTATACATGAGCGAATCGCTATAAACTGTATGCAGATACTGAAATGTGGTTTTTTCTGTGCTTGAATGCTCGCGTGCACAGCCTGAGAAGGCAGATATGCTCGTTTCTCTAAACAAGAACTGTTTCTGATTTAAGGACTTTAACACCTGGTAGTGCGAACCAGGGTGTGACTGCGACTTTATTTCTTCATCTTCGTGTATGAAGACGGTTGTTGTACATGTAAATATAAGAATGAGACATTCACGTGAATGATCTGTTCTTAAAACAGAATGGCTTGTATAAAGTTATTGTTTTTCTTCTGTGAAAGAAGCGTGTGACCCGTTTTGACCCCCACCCCTCAAAGAACCGGAATCGAGAATTGTTAGGAACCGGAATCGAAAAGCAGAATCGAAATCGGACTCAAGAGTCCTAAAAATCCAAACGATGCCCAACCCTATTCTTGGATTAAGCAGCATTTCCCTTGAGACATGCTGCAGCCTACATGCTGAAAGCTTACTATTCATAATGACATCTCCCCTTCTCTTTCTGTCCAGCATATCTCTCTCTCTCTCTCTCTCTCTCTCTCTCTCTCTCTCTCTCTCTCTCTCTCTCTCTCTCTCTCTCTCTCTCTCTCTCTCTCTCTCTCTCTCTCTCTCTCTCTCTCTCTCTCTCTCTCTCTCTCTCTCTCTCTCTCTCTCTCTCTCTCTCTCTCTCTCTCTCTCTCTCTCTCTCAGAACTGCAGCAGCTTCAGAGACAATACGACACAACCAGCGAAGCATCAGAACTTATTGTAACTGTATGTGTGGACAAAGGTAAAACAAACACCAGGGTGTTTCAATCGGGCCCGCTTAACCACGTCTAGCCCCCGACTTGTCGGCTCCTTTTGTTGTGAGCAGAGATAAAACTGCTGAGAACAGTGACGGCCCCACAACTGGCTTCAGCCGCGCTAGCACGCAGAGTGAGATGAGTCGAGTTTGTTTTCAAACTCGCGGCCTGTTGTGGAGGTCAAACAAACTGAGACGGAGGTCAAACCAACACCACTACAGAAAAAAATAAAACGATAGCAAGAAAAATGGAAACTAAAACATGTATTCAGGAAAGAATATTCCTCCATATCATCTGAGTTCATAAAGAGTAAAACACTTTATTACATGGAAAGGAATTAACAAAATGCAAAGTTCTTCAAGCTGCGAAACCACACACAATAAAACCCCAGTATAGCTTAACCAGCCATTAATAAGTTTGATAATTGACCTTTCGCAAAGTCCCCCCCCCCCTTAGTTACTGTTGCTATGTCCATCAAGCTTTTCAGAACCATCCAAGGAAGTAGCTGGAAAACCCCAAAACATGAAGGAAGAAATCAGTGCAATCCCATAGAAAATAAGTGATGTATTTTGGAGTAATTCATCCTTAATATCATCCCGTGAAAGGCAGAAGGGGCTACAGTATGCAGGAGGGATACACTCAGAATAAAAAACTGACTTGCGTGGACTCCGGGCTGCCGGGTGCGACTGTAATTGAGGGTAAAGCTTACCGGTCGAAATCAAAGAACAAGAAACCCCATCGACTAATTCTGAAACCCATTGTGGACCAATTGTGCTCTTACCCTGTAGGGTAAGTTAAATATTTCAGCTATTATTGGTATATTTTCAATAATTCATTGTCAACATCACCGTATTATAGTGTTGATTTTGGCCAAGGTTCCCCATGGCGTTCTTTTATCCAGGCTTTTTCGGGGGTTTTGTATGGGCTCCTGGGGGTCGCAGGGTGGCCAGGGATATACCCCGGGGCCGGGGGAACTGCCCCATGATTTATTTTTTTTTACCTTCGGACCAGAACCGGTATTTTCAACAAAATAAGGCAAACGAGATGCCTCCGCGGGCGGGATGACTTTTCTGAACGGCCGGTCCCCACCTGGAGCTCACAGAGGGGAAGAAATGCCTAAAATAGGCCGGATATGAGGAGGTCAGACTGGCCAGAGACCATTACAGCCGACCCTCTGCTCTAAAATGAAAGGTGGAACCTGGCTAATCTGTGACTAGCATAACAAAGTTATGTTAGTGGGCTAGCTATCATTAGCTATCATTAAATTAGGCATCTCTGGCCACAGACTAAGCTGGTTACGTTCATCAGGTACATTAATAAAGTTATTTTGTTAGTCAGTAATACGTTGTTGATTTGATGATAATGGTAATAATCATTGTGTGGGTAAAAGTACAGTAATACTACGTTAGCTATATTACTGTAAACCAGTGGTTCTCAACCTTTTTGGGGTCCTGGACCCCCTGCGTATTTTTGATCTACCCTGAGGACCCCTCCACCTGATCTTGGGGGAGGGGGGTTGCAATTTGATAGAAACAGTAGAAACTGCATTTTAAATTGCATCATAGCATTTTTCACTCTTTGGGGCAAAAATAAGAGCTTTCAGTTGTAACTTAGATATAGTTAACAAAACAGAATTCTTATGCAGTAACTTTCAGATATATGTAACAAAACAGAATATGTATTCAGTAACTTTCAGATATATGTAACAGAATTTTTATGCAGTAACTTTTAACAATGCAAACGGGAGCGAGATCTCTTATTAAAATACAATAAATTACACTTGTGAAACAGATGTAATTAGAGAAAAAAGTTCTGTTACCCTTTATAGTTTAGGTAGATAAAGGTCTCAGTCACATTTGAGTAAAATAATCCTATTTCTATAAATGTCATAGGATCTTTTTTTTTAAAGATAGTTTATTTTCACGGACCCCTTGCAATTACACCACGGACCACTAGGGGTCCGCGGACCCCCGGTTGAGAAACACTGCTGTAAACTACTAATAAGACACGTTAGCCCCTAGCTAACGGGTCTGACCCTTTAGCCGAGGGGTCAGTGATGTCGCCTTGTGGTGCAGTACACCCCGTATTGAATCCCGCACCGGGCAAGAAAATAACCGGTTACATTAGCTATCAATAATAGCTAGTAGCAAGCTTAGCTTGGAGCAGACAGGTATTTTTGTTGATTTTGGGTGGATTAAGCTGGCCATGGGGTCTGCTATACTGCCAGCTCCATTGCCGACATTGCACTTCTTGTGTTCTGGGTTTCGAGAAGGGAAAGAAAAGTACACCCCCCTCCAAACTTTTCAAATATCTATTATCCCATTTGCAGATCCCACAGGCACACCGTTTCAGCATTTTGCTGTCTGTTTGAAAGCTTGACGGACCTCCCTCACATAGAAACCGTTGCTAAGGTAGGATTGGACAAGCACCGTTCTGGGGCGGTACTTTGTGAAAGGTCAATTGGCCAGATACAATTGGGGAGAAAAGGGGGGGGGGGATTAATTTTGATAATTCATCCTGTGAGAAGAGCTCTTGAGAGAATGTGAGATGCTAACTCAGGTAACATTAGCCATGTGGTTTCCATTCAACTACCAAACAGTCTGCCGTCCTCTTTTTCCTTTACCAGAATGCTTTTATATTTGACATACACAGAACATCTATGTGCTGAAACGTACTGTAAGAATATTAGCGGGGTAGCATGGTAGCTTAGCGGTTAGCGCTGTCCCCTTAGCAAGATCTTGCTAAGAGGACAGCGCTAACCGCTAACTTGCTCTCCACACAGAAAGGCCCTCTCAGAGCCTTTCTGTGTGGAGCTTCATAGACGGAGAGCAAGACGTGCCAATCACAAACAAGCAAAGCCCTCATGTGGCGGGACTCGCCTGCTTTAACACACTTAGCATCGCACGTCCTTGGGTGACACGATGACTTCATTTTTTTGCTAAAGGTTAATAGTCACATAATAGGTGAGGCTAATGGCGCCACACACTGAGCAGAGTATTTAGGGAGAAATTGTCATGCTGGGCTTCATTGGGCTGTTTTAGAGCCCGGAGTCTGGACTACCTCACCCTCCGATTACAACGAATCACTGCGTCAGATGTGGATGAACAGTTTAATAAACCATTAGTCTACTGTGTAAGCACTTTCCTCCCTGGACCGAACCCCCCCCCCCCGCACCCCCAAGTCTATGACAGGCCACGTGTGTGTGTGTGTGTGTGTGTGTGTGTGTGTGTGTGTGTGTGTGTGTGTGTGTGTGTGTGTGTGTGTGTGTGTGTGTGTGTGTGTGTGCTAATGACTATGATCAGGGAAACTTGAATTAGGGCTTGTTTGTAGTTCATGACACACAAACAGTCACACACAAATGTAGAGTTAAACAAACAGATACAAACACACATACACACATCCAAACACAGAGAAACACACAAACCACCACAAAAACACACAAGTATGCTCTAGCAAACAAACATCACATATGAAGGCACACAAATCCACAGACATACAGTAGAAAAGCAACAACAACAACATGCAGAAACCCTCACATATTCACATAAAACCAACCACATACAAGCACAAACATACATTAAAATACCCATACATTGTATGTACACACACACATGCAAACACACTGGTAATCATGCGGCCATGTGATGGAGATGTATGGTGGGAGAAAACCAGGACACACAAGAGAAGTTGTGCATATATTACAAGTCCATTAAACCTCAGAACATGTGCCAGGGTTCCCCACAAAACAGCGCCGAATGAAAGAGATCACATCGCGGGTTTTCACCCACCCATCATTCTTGTTGATGAGGGAGGCCAGTGGGATAAACAAAAATGTACATAAACAACTCGGATGTGTTTAACACTTGGACTGATTTAGCACCTAGTCTCTCTCTCTGCAGCTTGTAGACCAGATGAAAATCAATTTCAAATGGTGGAAGGAATTCGAAAATAACCCAATAACTGCTAAAGGCCACTCCTACCCAACGTTTTGATGCTCCCATCAATGTCTACACAAATACAGGGGCAGTGTTTTGGCCGGACCTAAACCAAAGAAGCATCTTTTTTCTCTCTTTTTTTTTTTGGATTCCCCCCCTTTTTCTCCCCAATTGTGCTACCCAGCCAATTACCCCACTCTTCCGAGCCGTCCCGGTTGTTGCCCCGCCCCACCCCCTCTGCCGAGCCGGAAAGGGCTGCAGACTATCACACGCCTCCTCCGATACATGTGGAGTCGCCAGCCGCTTCTTTTCACCTGACAGTAAGACGTTTCGCCAGGGGGATGTAGCGTGTGGGAGGATCACACAATTCCCCCCAGTTCCCCTTCCCCACCCCGAACAGGCACCCCAACCGACCAGAGGAGGCGCTAGAGCAGCGACCAGGACACACACCCGCATCCGGCTTCCCACCCGCAGACATGGCCAATTATGTCTGTAGGGACGCCCGACCAAGTGGGGGGTAACACGGGGATTCGAACCGGCGATCGCCATGTGTTGGTAGGCAACGGAATAGACCTCTACACCAGTGGTTCTCAACCTTTTTGGGGTCCTGGACCCCCTGCGTATTTTTGATTTTCCCTGAGGACCCCTCCACCTGATCTTGGGGGAGGGGGGGTTGCAATTTGATAGAAACAGTAGAAACTGCATTTTAAATTGCATTATAGCATTTATTCACTCTTTGGGGCAAAAATAAGAGCTTTCAGTTGTAACTTAGATATATGTAACAAAACAGAATTCTTATGCAGTAACTTTCAGATATATGTAACAACAGAATTTTTATGCAGTAACTTTTAACAAGGCAAACGGGAGCGAGATCTCTTATTAAAATACAATAAATTACACTTGTGAAACAGATGTAATTAGAGAAAAAAGTCCTGTTACCCTTTATAGTTTAGGTAGATAAAGGTCTCAGTCACATTTGAGTAAAATAATCCTATTTCTATAAATGTCACAGGATCTTTTTTTTAAAGATATTTTATTTTCACGGACCCCTTGCAATTACACCACGGACCACTAGGGGTCCGCGGACCCCCGGTTGAGAAACACTGCTCTACACTACCCGGACGCCTCCAAAGAAGCATCTAAAGGCATTTCAGGGAAGTAGGGCTAAAACTGACCAGTATTTTCATGATTGATTAATCTATCCGATTAATAATTTAGTCTCTATAAAACGTCACAGATAATGACAGACGCACATCACCAGTCTTGTTTTACACAACTTTGTCGCTGTCAGACTCCAGACAGCCTCTCATACTGCAGAGTCTCTGATGGAAATGTATTATGACAAACAAGGGGAGAGGTTGTTTTTCTTCCATTACATAACATCGCTCATTAGCAAAAGGACCCCAAAAAAAGAAGCCCAAACAGCAACACAAACAACAATGACAGCGAGGGGGTTCTCTTTGGGGGACACGACGGGGGACGTGAACTCTCGTAAGATGGGGGCGAACCCGCTGAATACAGCATCGTTCGTCTCCGCAAGACCAACCCTGCCTTCACGCTCGGCTTGGTGTGTTGGGTTAGCCTGCAGTCAGATAGATTAAGGCTCAAATGTCTGGAAGAGCTACACTAGCAGCGGCCGTCGTACGTAAAGCAGATAAATCAGCCAGCCAGGCGCACAAGTCACCGGCAGAGACTTGCTGAGGGGCAACAGGTGGCTGTCAACTTAAGAAAAGGAAGGTCATCATCCACTTACAGCAGGGCGGCAAATCTGTCTGCGTCTCCCCGTGCTAAGCTACTGTAAGCTCAGCCAGGCAACAGCCAGGACGGATGAGACTCGGCTCAAACTCGTCTCTGAAATAAGGTTCGTTTGGGTTAAAATATGAAAATTGCCTGTTTGCTGTTATGAAATAAAGGTGTATCCTTAAAGGGGGGGGGGATAAAGGAACCGTAAATATGATTGAATAGCATATCCCCTACTCCCGACTTCCTTTCAAAACCAAAATATGAGCTGTGCATCTGATTCATCCCAGAGACAGGAAATGCATCACACAGGTGAAGGCAGAGGTATATCTCAGTTGTGTAAACTCTCCTTTTTGATATATATATATGTTGTATACTGGTGCATATTTGACTTGTTTTGTACTTTGTTCATTTGTTGACCACTTCATACTTATTATTTGTTACATTAGGGACCTCCTCCTTCACTTCCTTTAACTGTATGATGTACTTCCTGTCTCTCGGCATTGCTGTCTGAGGAAGAGTTGGCTGTAGCGGCACATATACAGCTTCACCTGCTCCATGGAATATCCCTATTCCATGGAGCTTAGGAGCTTTTTGCTGAACAGAGCCTAATGTAAACCTCTTTGATCCCGTTTAAACTTGGTTTTAAAATGCGTTCTTTGTGATCGGATCACAAGTGGGCAGCGCTAAATACAAGTGTAAACCACCATCAAAATGCTTTGTGAACCGGTTACTCAAACCACTTGCCGAGGTGGTCTGGGATGCATTTGACCACATATCTTTTGTAGTGTAAACACTAATGCGTCCTGATGCGTCCCCGACAAGGACGTAACAGGAAATCTTCTTCTTCTTCTTCTTTGGAGTCATGAAATCTGATCACAAGTGGTCAGCAGGACGCAATTGGAGACACATGACGGACACAAGTGTAAATGGCGATGTGTCTCACTGTCCACTTGTGATCCAATCGCCTAAAACGCATTTTAAATCCAAGTGTAAATGGGGTGTATGACTACAAGTGGTTTGCCAGCCTGTGTATTATTTGCCGTTTTCTCCAGTCACTTTTTTTTTTGGAAAGTCTTGGCCTTTTTCCAAAGCCACAATATAAAATGTAATGTAAAATGTAGCACGGCTCTTTAGGGCTCAGCAAAATCATCAACTACTTGAACCTCACAACGCTCACGAACGACACTGCTGCTATAATATACAATAGGCCTGCTGTATCCAATTACATAATTAGGGTGCCAAGAGTTAAACGGAGATAGAGCCCTCCGACATAAATCCTCTTTGTAATCAGCATGTGCAAACAAGGCCTCATCAAGTTCAAGCAAACGCTGTCTTCCCCATTTCTCATGTCTTGCCAACACTTTAAAGCTTTTTCATGGCAGAACACTCCCAGTAAAATATCCACCGGCGTTTCCAAACCTTTCCATTACATGTCATGCATCACTAGGTGGAATGAATAACCGGAGAGACAGCTACCAAAGATAGCTCTCAGATCACAGTGACTTCTCTCACACACATAAAAAAAAACGTCTCTGACCTCGGTTTACTTCTATAGTAATGTAGAAATGATGGCCAAATTTTAAAATCTGACAACTTGGAGCTTAATGGTTTTTGCAGGCCACGGGTTATTTTGGTCCCTGCAGCCTGAAGAGGAAGCCCGTGTCTGTGTGAGCCACGTGTGCATCTCCGCGTTCTGCCACCGGCAAAGTGCCCAGGCTACGGGGGGTATACACGGGGGAATAACTGGCACGTAACTCCATACAGACCTGGGCATTAATCAGCGTGTTGGTTAAACAATATTACAATGTATTTTAAGCGAGGCATCGGTGCAATTTACAACTGTTTGCCAATGCCGTTGTGTCACACGGCTGGGTTAAGTAACCTTTAAACAGGGACATCGGCCAAGTTCGCTTAGGCTAAGCTCTCAGCGGTGATGAGGAGCGGTCTGACGAAGATAGAAACAGCAAATAGAAAATCCTCAACAAGCTTAAAACTTTTTCCTCAATAGCTCTCCAACATCCTATCAACCTCGATACGGCACATTATTTGTGAAGGTCTACGAGCCTGTTTATGTGAATCCATATTCACATGCATATATATGCCTGTGTGTTTAATCTTGTGTGTGCATGTTTTCACTCTGCACTCGCTGGTTGCACACACACACACTACTGGAACAAAGCATGGTGCACAATCAAACAAAGCAATCAAACATGCTAGCTCAACAAGGTACTTCGAGGTGCCCTTATCAGACACCGTCGGCCGCTCCATTATCAGGTAGCTGTCAGTAATTCGTTGATTAATACTCTTAATGGGATTCTGGGTTGTTATCCCAAACGGCTACTATAGAGGTTCGACAATAACAACAAAATATAGTATCTTCCATATACAGAGCTGATCAAAGGTCCCGTCTGTCTGGCGACTGAGGAGCAAAACTTGACCGTCGTGATGTCAGCTGTATTCGGGGAAGTCGTACCCTACAGAGTAATGACCAGGAGACTGGTTAAATAAGCTCCTACCACATCTTGTCCTGCAGCGCTGCAGGCGGCTTACTTACCGATGCAGGCGTGGACTCGGACTGACAGCTGTGTTCGCAGGATAACGCTGTGCTTCTTGCCTCGCCTGTTCAGAAAGGGAGACAGAAAAAGACATGTTAATTGAGCGTAAAATCAACAGATTATTACAGTGTGTGTGTGTGTGTGTGTCTCTGTGTGTGTATAGCTAGATATGTTTGTGGAGGTGTGAGGAAGATAAAAAGCCCCTTTCTTCCCTAATAAATCCCAGCAAAGATGGAAATGCAGATACAGAATTTTTCCCTGAATCTAAATGAGCCATCGCTGTGTCAGAGACAGGCAAGCTCCGACAGGAAGACGCAGCTCAATAGGAGGCACGAAACAGTGAAAGATGTGTCTTCGATGTCTCCGAACTGGTGTCCTTTCACCAAACGATACCATTCAGCCCTGTCCGAGCCTTGCCATTCCTCAACACAACACCTAACAATGTTTTCTGGGTAACAACAGCAGAGCGGACAAAGCGAGGCCGAACGGGTCTCCAAAGGTGAAGAAGAGGGACGGGGACTGATCAAGAGGTCAGCGCCGCCTCCTTTGTCTAAGGAGGAATGCCGGCGGCTCTCGCTGTCGGTGTGACAGCCCAAAACAATGGCGTCGACAATGCCGCCGTAGTCAATGGAAACACGAAATCGATCACGAGAGCGGCTGTAGATGGATGGACGATCTTTTTCTGCAACCCCCCGGCCAGCCAGAGGAGACGCATTAAGACGAACACAGGAGACGCAACAGCAGACGCCACAACTTAAAGACATGGATGACAGCTGCGTGTTCAATGTGGCGAGGCACGGCTACCCACGGAGCACAGAGGAGCAGGGCAGCAGCCCGCACAACAGCCCTGCGATGCTCCCAAGTTCCCCGTGGATCTGAGGCAACACTGAGCCAAAGAGAGAGAGAGCGAGAGGGGGGGGGAAATGCATTTCCATCAAGCCATTATTTCATGGCAACTTGCCACTTGAGGTGGAAAATCTGACACATCGATAAAGAGCGATGCAAAAGTACTTTTCAAATACCTCCGATGGCAATTCTGGCAAAAGCAATTCTGTACAACCTCCACCTTCACAAGTCACTTAAAACCTGCTAATGGTAACCCATCTGATATTTGAATCTTTGAATTTCCAAAGCTTTGCTTAATATATGGACAGAAACACATGGCTGGAGGGAGAGAGAGAGAGAGAGAGAGAGAGAGAGAGAGAGAGAGAGAGAGAGAGAGAGAGAGAGAGAGAGAGAGAGAGAGAGAGAGAGAGCGAGAGAAAGAGAGAATCACACAGCAGGCCAAGATGCAGGAGCCAATCCACAGGCCCATCATGAATGATCAGCCTTAAACCTAACTGCTCCACACAGACAGACAGACAGACAGACAGACAGACAGAAAGACAGACAGACGGAAAACAGACGTGCCACCATCTCCCCCCTGCCTCACGCAATCAGAGGGAGACACTGGGCCGACACGTACTCAAGCAAATCACATGGCGGGGAGCGCCTGCATAACCTCACCGTTTATCAAATGTAATATCCAGCAACAAGCACAGACGACACGGGAGCAGCATCTGTCAGCGCCGCCCCACGCCGCAGAGATGAGACGGCAAGCAGGAACCTAATCCTCCGTGATGCTGTCAAGACGGCCGGGTAACCAGAACCGTTTTGTCATGAACTCCTGCTTTCTCTCCCGCTCGCTGCAACTGGATCCCCCGCTGCTCAGCCGAGACCTGAGGCTACGCAGGCCAACATGCTCATTATCATATTAAACAGAAGCACGGGGAGTACGAGCGTGGCTTTCAGCCACTCATTACTCATGACGCGGGAGAAGCTAGTCCACTGTTGTTTGGGTCTGCAGAGGGCGGGTGCCACTCTTATCAACTCCGTCAACCGCGTTCAAAGAATAACACATTTTCTGCCTCGATACTGCCACACCAACGCGTACATGCACTTGGTACTTGCCCTGATCAGGGCTGTACTCCCTCAGCGGGGGGTCAAAGGCAACGGGGAGGCAGTTGTCAAGGTTGGCAATGGGCGACACACAACAATGTTTTATTGTCGTCGTTTTAGCCAATTTGTGCGCCAAACGCCCCCCGTCTGTGTGCCCTGGCTAACTGCCCCCCTCCCCCACCCGCCCTGCAGCGTGCCTGGCTGGGGAATAAGCAGGTACGATAAATAGCCTAACTCAAGCTCACACCTCCTGTCTGCCCTTGAAGAAACCCAAGTATATGTGGACTCTAACCCCCCAAAAATGTTCAAGGTTGTCAGAGGAGCAAGATTTATTTGTCTTCGATCGTTCAAAGATGAAGTACCCCAAGACATCCAAGGCACAACATAATACACGTATAGGGATGTCATTTGGTGACGTCATTTAGACACAAATACACTGTTAGGTAAAGATTCATGGGGAGTTCTGTTCAGTTTTAGACTGCTTTCGTTTTTATTGCATTTTATGTATTTTTTAGAAAGCCAAAACTTTTTTTTCTTTTGTCGTTGTATTCTTACAATGAATGTGTTCTCTGCATGTAACCCATCCTGTTGTATAGGAGCAGTGGGCAGCCGCAGCACCCGGGGACCAACTCGGCTTCTTCTCTCCACTGCCTTGCTCAGGGGCACAGACAGGCGTCTCAACCCTAACGTGCATGTCTCTGGACTGCGGGAGGAAGCCAGAGCACCCGGAGGAAACCCACGCAGGCACGGGGAGAACATGCAAACCCCACACAGAGAGGACCTGGGAAGGCCTGGGGTTCGAAAGCAGGACCTTCTTGCTGTGAGGAACAGTGCTAACCACCGGACCACCGTGGTGCTGCTGGAATATTAAACATATAAAATAAAGTTCATTGATTCTGCTCTTCTAAATACCGTTCTGCTGTATTTAACCTCAAGCCGTCGGATGATGTAACTTTTTGCGTGGCGTACAACAGGGCCAAGCAAACTACCCCTTCAGATTAAACCTGCTTACTGTTTGTGGTGTGGACGGTTCCCAAATAGGTCTTTGCTAAAAAAAGTATTTGGTTAAATTGGTCAAGATGACCTGCAATTAAATAATGCAGATGAGGAAGTGCAGTAATCCCTCTTCTTTCTCCACACGGGAAGCACGAACCGCAAGAACATACAACACACGTTTGTCTTCATAACACAAATCCACCGTTATCCCTCGTTCTATCGCTTTGCGTCATAAATATGCACACAGCTGCAGGAACTGAGCAAGTATACCTGCCAGTTACCTTGGAACTGAATGAACTGTCCTCTCTCCAACTCCATTCTCCAGCCTGCCTTGTCCAAGACCACCTTCATCAGGTCCTGATCCTGATGTAAAGAGCTGAAGCACGACGGTGGCTAAAGGACCGGCGGACATCTGCCAGCGCCACAATATTTCTCTCTCTCCGGTTTTATTTGACAGAGAGCATCACGGGCCCTGTTTATAAAACATCGCATAATGGGTACCCACAGAGAGCGAGCCGTGGGGGGTGTATACCGTACCTCATCGGCATGCATACTTTGAGAACAGTCAAACCAGCACTCTTCCCCTCGATGGCCAATTAATGCCAGACTAGAAGGCCCCATACAGGCCTACTGACTCAGCAGCTCTGGGTCAGCACTCCTGCTTGTGTGTGAGCGTGTGTGCGCTTATGTTGGGGAGGCTGTTATGTCGGTCTCTATAGAGCCCGGGGTCATATACCTTCCAGTGGGGGGGGGGGGTGTTCGCTGAAGAGTGGTCACAGGTTTCGTGTACCTTAGAGAGGCTGCTTGACTAACTATTGACCAGCTCTTATACCAACCTCTTTAACACAAGTATGGAGGAGTGTGCACACACACACATAGATGCAACATTCATAATACACAAAGGCACACACTTGCACAATCACTGAGCCCCAAACACACACACACTCACAGTAAACAATCACCAGAGGGTTCTGCTCAGTTAATAATACCCTTATACTGCTCAACAAACACTTAAGGGACACTCTGGGGTTTTAGTTTCCGTCTGGAAGAAGGTTAAAGTTCTACTAATGTGTTTCGTGTGAGCTTGACAGTTCCCTCTTGTTATTTTTCAATGTGCTTTTCTTGTCTCTTCAAATGAGCAGACCGTACACGGCGAGTGTCTGCAAAACCAGATCCAAGTAGGTCAGAAAAAAATGAAAATACTGAAAGAGGAGCTGTCCTGGGAGAAATGGAAAGATGTGATGGGAAACTGCGACTAGCAGAGGCCGGCGGGGCAGAAACAGTTGGAGTTTTGACATGCTTGACTTCGAACCGGTTGTCAGAGACATCAGGAACACAACATAGAATAAAAACAATAGAAGGGAAGTTTTTGGCTTTCGGGTGTCCTTTACGTGTACCGAAGCGAGGAAACGCAGAGGAATGGGAACTTCAACCGCACTACGTCGGTTACACATCTCACATGCTGAATCAATTAAGCAGTCGATAACAGTACCTTATGTTATCTTTTTTGGTCAAACCAGAGAATAAGTCCTTGAGGATTTATGCATTTACTAATCAGCTGTCAATCAATGTCACGTGTCTGAGCAAAAACAACAGTAAGCCCTTCACTTAGCCTAAATGTTCCCAGAATTCGCCATGTGCGTTCCACACAACACCTTTCTTGTAACGTTCAAACGAAAATCCCCCCCCCAAAATGGCTGACAGGCCCCCACTCTGCTATCCATGTAATCCAGCAAAATATTCAAGGGGTGTCTGCATGTCCATACGCACATGTCGGGGCCGTCGGAGCCTAACTACATCCACCACGCTCCACCTCCGCATCAGAAGTGTGGGTCCAGGAAATGGTCTGCACAGGATTTGATCATTCTATCCATAAAAATGTGAGGAAACTGGCTAGTGATAACTGGGTGGGTGTGTTCCTCGCTACGGCCGGTCGTATTAACTGTGTTTAAGGCTGAGATGGGTATTTGAGGGGGAGATTGTGAGTCACAATCTCCCATAGCTGAGCCTCATAACATGGTGTGGAAGTGATTATGGTCCTTAAGCTCCCGTGACATGGATATCTCCTAGCTCTGCAGCTCTCTGTCAGAGGATCATACTTTAATCTGATTGTAAAGACACTCGCCATGACACAGTCACCTCTGGAATGTAACCTGTACTCATTATCAATCACAGATGGATGGGACGGTCAGTGGTCACCAGACGAACCCGGGCGGTGCGTTTCTTCAGTAGTGGTGGTCAGCCTTAAAGCAAGACAGGCTCCATTTTGAAAGCATTTTAATGCTAGTTAGCTAGTTAGGGAACGTTACTTAAAGAGCAGCTGTAAGTTATAAAACACAGGAAGAAAAAAAAAACAACAGGGAGGGAACAGCAAACCGATTCCTTTCTCTACTGGGAATGGCCTCGAGTTGAAACTGCTGTTGAGAGATCGCTAGCCGTAAAAGGGGAATGAAAATAAAGTAAAATTGAACAAGTAAAGGTAAATGGCTCCATCAGACCTTTTATTAGCTCGGTAATCGTCAGAATCAACAATGCCGAGCGTTGGGGTTCGTGATCCTGGGCACATCAACGCCATAAAAAGCCAGCAGGCGAAATTACCCCGTTATTACAAAATAATCTCCAGCCCGCTTTTGAGCCCCCAGCCTCCTCAGACAACACTGTATTTAATGACACACATTCATACCAGCCCGCGCCAGTTGGCACCGCGAGGCCCCTGGCAGGCTTCGTCTTTGTCGACAGAAGAAGTGGACCACTTTAACCTCACAGCTCTGAATAGACTCTCATATGCTCTCAAAAATCTCGGACAGGACTGGGAAATGACACTGCTTTTGATGTCCAAAACAAGCAGCAAAGCCAGAGAGCAGCTTATGAATTCCCAGTAAGACAAATAAATTCACAGATATCTGTGCTCCAGCTGAGGCTGCAGACTTTTGGGTCAACATGAGTCGAAGCGGGCAGCATGAGGACGATACAGCCGCCCGCTGCAGCACACGCAAAAGCATATGAAGCTGCAACTTGGCTAGAAGCCTTACAGGAATGAAGCTGAGATTAAACCGACACAGTTTTGCACCGTGCCATTTCTCAGCGAGGCCTTGAGATATGTCCAAGCAACCCTTTGTAAGCGCTGGACGCTAGGGAGCAAACACGCGCTTGCAGAGCTAACTGAGCCAGCTGCAGCGAGTGTGGGATGGCAGCCGGGCACCTTTATCACACCGATGTTAAACTCAATCAAGGCGAGGGCAATTACTCTTCAGACACGTCTACACCTCTTAAGTGGTTTAGATGACATCAGCCTCCCAGTCAGCCAGAGAGGTCAGATATTTTAAGTGACACAAATGGATGAATGCCATGGAAAGTCTGAGGTATTAATGAGGTCCAAAAACAAGGAAACAATATTTCTATCGCTTAGAAAAATTGATAAGAAACAAAGCGCTGATCTTGACATATAGCATTATGCTGAGGAGTTGAGAGAATAATGTTTAAGAAGATGACATTCAAGTGTGTCCCGGTCTGGATGAAATGCTACTACGATGCTGTCATGATTTTAAAAAAAAATGTTTACAAAAACTTTGGAAGAAATAATAATTCCAGGCTCCACTAATAGTCTACTGGGAAAACATGATTCCAATGAATGTTGCGAAGGTCTGCGGAGGAGTTAATGAGTATCAACGTCCATTTGACAAGTATATTTTATGAAGAATGTCAAAGGGGTGAAAAATTCTGGAAAGTGAGTTGTATACCTCAAGTGAGATGAAGCCTGCCCCACAGCCCATAGCTAGTGTGTGTGTGTGTGTGTGTGTGTGTGTGTGTGTGTGTGTGTGTGTGTGTGTGCACGCAGTGGGGGTCACTCAATCAGCTAAGGCTGTGGAGGCCAGGAAGAGGGATTATTTCACTCATTCATCCTGAACCCAAAATGGGTATCACTGCGATCTGGATCACTGTAATAGAATCGAATTAGGCAGGAGAATACAGCTAGAAGGAAATTAATACATACAGTATCTCAGCAGCCAAGAATTTAAATATCTTTTCCCCCTCTATCTCATTTCTGATCTCCAGTCTCTCTCTCTCTCAAAACAATAATCACTTTGTACTGACCCCAGTGACTGCAGAGGAAAACCTTGGAGTCTTTTACCTCCAGTCGCGAGGTGCTTTTCGAACCTGCTTTCTTCTCATCTAAAACCCCTAACTCAATCACTCTGTAAGCCCAGACATTTTATTTGCTGTTCAAAACAGCTAATTTGACTGCAAAGAACATGGACTCTATTTTTGAACAAACAGCAGAAGTAGTAATGCGTGCACCTACGAGGTAGTGCCAGGATCTCTTATGTTTTCAATAAGAGCTGCTCTGGCTGCTGTCCCAGCTGTGTCTTTTGAAGTGCAGAGAATATATAACCAACCTCTTTATAGACATACATAGATTTATTTCCAAAATTTAACTTTAGTGCAGTAATTCAGCACGCCTTTCATTTTCTGCACATAGCGCACATGCAATCGTTTGTTTTATAAGCACTGTGGTGAGAGAGAGATAGAGTGATAGAAAGACAGACAGAGAGAGAGAGAGAGAGAGAGAGAGAGAGAGAGAGAGAGAGAGAGAGAGAGAGAGAGAGAGAGAGAGAGAGAGAGAGAGGTGGGCAGTTGTGTTATCTTACCCTCCTTCCTCCTGAAAACCCTCCAGTTCATCTCTCTGCTCTGCCAAGGTAGACTCCAAGTCCAGGTAGCTTCCATTATGTGACAGCTGAAGGGCACAGTCATCAAGCTAAACAGAGGGAAAAAGACACCAAAAATATTGTTTACTTCTTCTGATATAGGAACTAGTTCACATGCCAAATCCAAATTTCAATCTCTCGACTTGAGATGATAACGCAAATATGTGCAACAAGTCAACAAAATGAGCGGAGCAAGTTCAGTCAGGGGACTCTAGCTCACTGCTGACCGAAATGGCCTCAGCCTTGTATTCACCAAATACCCATCATCAATCACAATCCCAGTCACCCCTGCTAAACGACGGGCTAACTGGTGGAAACCAGTTTGTGCTGCTTAAGATCTTGGCTTGGCTTTTGCTCACCCATCTCCAACCCAATCTGCCGCCTGTTTGGATCTTTTTACTGTACGGGTTGTGCTTTGTGTTTTTGATAGATGTAAATGGATGTACACCACATACAAGTGGATCCATTCATTGCCAATGCTAAAAATCACATTGCCAATCAAAAGGCAATAATATATTATTTTTTTCAGGTTATATGAGTTGTCATGACTGAATGTATTTCTTAATGGGGCATTAGGAGAGTATTACAATATCCCAGTAATCTGGAGGTAGCTGTCAGATGTGCAGTATTACTGTCACAGTGGTCATAACTGCTGGTGAACCTGACATGATGATCAGATTAGAGTGCTCGTTGGCTTGCTTGAGCTATGTACTGTAGAGTAGGCTGGGCCACATCCAAGATCCGCAACTTTGAGAAACTTGGAACTCTTGAGTTTTTAAACAAATGTTTAAACCCTTAACCCTTCCTTTGCGCTGCAGTTCCTAGAAGAGACTAGCACAGCCTCTCAACAAGCATCGTTCCTGCCCTGCTTTTGAAATAATGTCTTATAAAATAAAAAAATCAAACCCATAACTAGGCAAAGATTAAATCAGAGTCGTGTGAAATGTGGAGGGATCAAGTTTCCTTATCACTCTTAGGGTTGCGTCGCTATCGTGACAGAAATTCCTGCCCGATTTATGGGAGAAAAAACAAACATATTTTTGATTATGGTCGGGGTTAGGGTTAGATAGCGATCAATCCCGGAACCCAGACGACGATTTAGCTCCGGGGACGACGGCCAATATTTCGTGAACTCCGATGTAGCCGCTGGCTGCTCGCTTCCGTTTCCTATGACGACTTCCTCTTCCCGTGCGCCCGTCATTGTTTACAGTCGCATTAGCAACTTGGGACGTGGGAATGGAGCTGGAGTTGAGAAACGACACCTACGACCGGACCGTTTCACAAGTACTCGACACGAGTCAAACGTTTCTCCATACAATACACACACATCGATACTGTTTGTAGGTGTTTTAGGTCCGGACATTTTGGCCGGTGTGTTGCGCGACTTCCGCTCGCCACACGGTGCAACCAATGCGTGTTCCTGTAGAAATCGTCGCCTACTCAGACGTGATTGGCCAATACTACTCGGACTAAAACGATAAACGGAAACCAGAACGCTTCCAATACCAAAATCTTGTCCTGTGCCCACTCTATAATGTCATTTTCGACACGTTTCTGGAAAATGATCACTTCCCTCTTTGGCCACTAGGGACGCTCGAGCGTCAAGCAAAAACAGCATCTTACGAGTTGTTTTCAGAGAATTCAAAAATCATCCAATATGGTCAGGGACGGACTGGTACTGGAAAAATGGCCCTGGAATTTTTTTAACCAGACCAGCCCACCACAACCAGCCCGCAGATACCCCACCACCACTTATAAGCATAATGGATGGATACTCTAGGCTACTGTAATGTACATTTTAATGTAAGTTTAATTTTTAATGTAATTTTGTCATGTACTGTAATGGCGACAGGCATGAGCGCAAGTCCATTAATATTGGGATGGCATCCAGCGCTTTACCTGTGCCCGCGTCCATAGGGTTAGTGGTTGTGTCAGGAAGGGCATCCGACGTAAAAATTTGGCCAAATCATTGTGCAGATTGACAAGACCATACCGGATTGGTCAAGGCCCGGGTTAAAAACGACCGCCATCGGTGCTGTGCCCTCACATGGTACCGATGGAAACTTATCAAATCCGCTGTGGCGACCCCTGGGAAACAGGGAACAAGTCAAGTCCATTTTATTTGTATTGCCCAATATCACAAATTACAAATTTGCCTCAGCGGGCTTTACAGCAACACAACATCCTGTCCTTAGACCCTCGCATCGGATAAGGAACAACTCCCCCAAAAAAAACCTTTAACAGGGAGAAAAATAGGAAGAAACCTCAGGGAGAGCAACAGAGGAGGGATCTTTCCCCCAAGACAGACAGAGTGCAATGGATATTGTGTGTACACAGTTTACAACATTGAAAAAGGATAACAGAATTATAATGGAATTAGAAAAATTATCAAGAATATGATGAGCAGGATCAAGGAAGATCAGGAACAAGCTGAAAGAAGAAGACTAGACTACTGTAACATGAATAGAGCCATTTTAAGAGCAAGTGAAAGATTTGTCACCAGCAGGCCACACATACACACACACACACACACACACACACACACACACACACACACACACACACACACACACACACACATTTGCGCAGCTGTCCTTATTAGGACATTGCATTGACTTCCATTCCTTGTGGACAGCTTAACCCATAATCAATTCATGCCTAACCCCAACCTTAACCTAACCTCAATTCACATCTTACCCCCCTTTTTTCTCTTCTTTTTCTCCTCAATTGTACTTGGCCAATTGCCCTACTCTTCACATCCAGCTTCCCACCCGCAGACACGGCCAATTGTGTCTGTAGAGACGCCCGACCAAGCCGGGGGTAACACGGAGATTCGAACCACCGACCCCCGTGTTGGTAGGCAACGGCATAGACCGCTACACTACCCGGGCGCCTCGCACCTTACCCCTAACCTTAACCAGCACGTCAGAAGTGACGTTTTGCCTCACTAGGACCGGGCTTTGGCCTCCATGAGGACCACCGGTTCCAACAAGGTTAGAGTTCACATCAGAACAGATCTCCAAAAGGTAGCAACAACATGCGCACACCTGTAGCAGAGGCAGAAATGACAATGCGGGCGGGCACAGAGAAAATCAGCTGCCCGTCCGGTTTCTGAAATGCATGTTAACCACAATAGGCCATGACTACTATACTTGCGTGCATGCACCACAGTACAAGCCTCACACACACCATCAGAAGTAATGTTACACACACCAAGACGAACATTAACAGCATCGGATAGCCTGGCATGGCGACCACACACACACACACACACACACACACACACACACACACACACACACACACACACACACACAGCTGATAGGCGCAACAGCATCACTAATTAAGCATATGGATAGAGGTACACCGACACCAGCATGCCCAGTAATGTTAAAGATGACCCTTGAACATGGCCTGGCACTGCGGCCACTTAATGCCCCCCCCCACACACACGCACACACACAATCAGCATTAAATTCAATTGTACACCCAACAAACAATAATACTGTAACAGGCAATAGGCTACTATACTATACTACAGTCTAACATTGTACATGAGCTTACTTTTGATTACAGCAGGAGACGACGGGGTTTGGTGTTGGACACTGAAATGATTTCATTATAGTCCAACGACTCAGTCAGTTCCTCCATAGGAGAGCAGGGACAGAGAGCTCAGCCTGCACTGTACGTCATCGCTGATGCCCCGCTACCAGCTGTTATCCCACTAACGGCTGAGAAGAGACTGAACGGGGCCGCTGCTGACACGGAAAGGCCCGAACGGGCCACAAACTGGCGCAGGAGGAGGTGTCCGGGTTTGAGAACGATGACCGAACTTGAGCTGAATTCTCTTCCTCCTCCTCCTCCTCACGGCATCTTTTTGTGACAAACGTAAGCCAGCCGCTTTGTATTGCCCTGGTTTTTATCTTAAGCTACGTTTAAAGTGGCTAGCTAGCTAGCTTGCGGAAACCGCGATTTTTTCGTACCCGTTTTCAGTGGCGTTATTATTTTTCCCACCAGGATTCCGGGAAGACCCGCCCCTACTCTATCTCTGATTGGCTAACCCTATCCCTATCCCTAACCTTAACCAACCTAACCAACGGAGGCAACGAGTACTAGCCAATCAGAGGCAGGGTTCTCGGAAAACGGGTACGAAAAAAAAACACGCGTTACCTCCGGCTTGCGGCCGGGAGGGAAGCCGGATGTGGGTGTGTGTCCTGGTCGCTGCACTAGCGCCTCCTCTGGTCGGTCGGGGCGCCTGTTCAGGGGGGAACTGGGGGGAATAGCGCGATCCTCCCACGTGCTACGTCCCCCTGGTGAAACGCCTCACTGTCAGGTGAAAATAAGCGGCTGGCGACTCCACGTGTATGGGAGGAGGCATGTGGTGGTCTGCAGCCCTCCCCGGCTCGGCAGGTGGAGGGCTGCAGCGACAGGGACGGCTCGGAAGAGTCGGGTAATTGGCCGGATACAATTGGGGAGAAAAGGGGGAGGGGCAAAACCCAAAGCGACCGGACGGCCAGTCCGTCTATGCTTATGGTCTTTCACATAGACCGACCAGCCTCGTTTCTACCCGGTGCAAGACCGCGATACTTTAGCCGTGACGATTTTAACATGGCGGCGTTTCCTCTCGATTGCAATGTTAAAGCACAGCGAAGAGAAGCTATGAAGAGGTATGACGTCATGATATCGACATCTGAATGTTTGAATTTGAATTACTTTAATGTTTTCCAAGTTGACTCATGTCTTGAGTTTTTCTAATACATGAGGTTTTAAATTAAGGTATTTTGTTGTACTTTTTTTGGGGATATATCCTTTTTCACATTTTACTGCTGATAAGAGGGGATGGAGCCTTATTCTAAAACCGAATATTTACAAATTTGTGATATTTGAAAATTCTACACAGAGGACGACCTGGGATGACCCTCAAGGTTGGACTACCCCGGGGCTCCAACCCAGGACCTTCTTGCTGCCCAATGTGTGCTGGGATAGGCTCAAGCATCTCCACGACCCTGAGCAGGATAAGCGGTTTGGATAATGGATGGATGAATGGCTGGTTGATATTTGAAAAATCACAAATCTGCACTAAAACATCATTGACTTTTAGTATCAGATGGGAGGTACAGGACCTGCACATTCCCGGCCCTAATGTGGACCCTGTGATGGATGGGCGACCTGTTCAGGGTATCTCCCTCCCCTCCACCCTATGCATGCTGGGAAAGGCTCTTGTCCTCCCCTGACCCTGAATTGTATTATGTGGATACTGTGGATGAATGAATGAATGAAAAGGTCTGATTTTTTTCAGGCTTAAATGGCCATGTCAGCTCGGTGAGGCGTTCACTGGCTGCCTATAGTGCTTTCTAGAAGGAGTAGATGGGAAATAAGAGTGTCTGTTCGGCGTTGCTGACCTCAGGCTTGAGGGGATTAACCTATTTATATTCACAGTCTGAGGGGGTCAACCAAAGACTTTGAGGAGGAGACAAGAAAACAAACACTGATGTGTGAGGATAAAGTCATGATAGCATTAGCGAGACAGACACACTGCTCCATTCCAACAGAGAGACCAGCACGTGCTACTTAAGCTAAATAAGTTTGCACATTACAGGAATGGGAATTGATGGGTTGCTCATGGAAACACATACTTTACAGTAGGAAGTAACATAACGGTAAGAGCAGAATATTATCTGAACAAGTGAGAAAAAGTAGTGAAAATAGATCTGTTCTGTATCCATCCATCCATCCATCCATTATCCATACCGCTTATCCTGCTCTCGGGGTCGCGGGGATGCTGGAGCCTATCCCAGCAGTTATTGGACGGCAGGCGGGGAGACACCCTGGACAGGCCGACAGACCATCACAGGGCAGACACACACAAAGTGTGTGTGTGTGTGGGGGGGGAGCCAAGTTAATACATAGAAAAAAGCTAAAATAAACTAGAAAAATGCTTTTCCACAGAAAAAGCGTGTGAATGCTGAGCTGCTGAAAGAAATCGTGAAAGCATTGCTGAAAATGGATAAATAGGAAAAGTCAGAAAGTCACTAGCCTACCTGAAATACCTGGAAACTGAAATGTGAAATGGCTGAATATTTGTAAAAGTTTTAAAGGTATAAAACACTGAAAGATTGCCATAATGTGCTAGATACGTAAATAGTTTGATTGTTGAATGGTTTCTGTAGTTTAAAGTATGAAAAAGTGGAAGTGGTGCAAAGATTTCAAAGTGCTCCCTGTCCCATTACAAACACACACACAACAAGGCTGTAACAAAACTTGCAAGCATTTGCAGCAATGGTTTATGTATGGAAAAGGTTTGAATAGTCTGAAATATGTGACCCCCGCTGGTAAAAGAGTCCCCAAGTTGGCCTAGGTCATTGAACTGCAAAACCTGACCTGAGCATTGTTCTTCTAAAAGAAGAAAAAAGAGCTACAGTACATCAGAAGAAATGGTCTTTATTTGTTATGAGAGGAGGAGGGGTAGAATGAGAGGAGAGGTAGAATGAGAGGAGGAGGGGTAGAATGAGAGGAGGAGGAGTAGAATGAGAGGAGGGGTAGTGATGAAGATGAAGCGTGATGAAGAGGAAGGGTAGTGATGAAGATGAAGAGTAGTGATGAAGAGGAAGGGTAGGAAGGAGGGTAAGAAAGTTGTAGGAAGGTAGGATAGCAGGGAGGTTGTAGGAAGGAAGGTAGGAAGGTTGTAGGAAGGAAGGTAAGGTTGTAGGAAGGAAGGTAGGAAGGTTGTAGAAAGTAAGGTAGGAAGGTAAGAAGGTTGTAGGAAGGATGGTAGGAAGGTTGTAGGAAGGAAGGAAGGTAGGTAGGAAGATTGTAGGAAGGTAGGAAGGCAGGAAGGTTGTGGGAAGGAAGGTAAGAAGGTTGTAGGAAGGAAGGTAGTAAGGTTGTAGGAAGGTAGGAAAGACGGTAGGAAGCAAGGTAGGAAGGTTGTAGGAAGGAAGGAAGGTAGGTAGGTAGGAAGGTAGAAGAGGGAGGAAGAGCAGTTAAGAAGTGGCAGAAGCTGATCAGATCTACCAGGTGTTGAGAGTTGACAGTAATTAGCCTGGCAATTGAGTTTCAAATTGATATGTAACGTCACAATAGGACTGAACATTCTAACAGGCAAAGTGTATGGCAGAATTGCTAAATTTTAGAGCTGAATTGTTCAAAAACTATAAAATATTTTTAAAATCTGAATAGGATTCTGAAAGAGCTGAATGTCCTGAACTGTTTAAGCTTTAAATGGGGTTTCTAGCTCAAAAAATGAAGGAGGAGATACAGTTCAAAGGTGATGAGGGTTTCAACCTTTCCCCATAGACTTCCATTGTTTTGAAAAAGTAGAAAAAGCTTAATATGTCTAAAAGTATAAAAGATTTCAAAAAACCGAAATGTGCACCTTAATGGGCTTAAAGAGATGAACATTTTGATACCTGAATGGTTTCAGTGGCTAAAAGTATGAAGGCGTAAAAGAGGTGGAAAGGTTGCAAAAGTCCCCCATTGACTCCCATTCAAAAAATGGCTGAAAAAAGTTGAATATTTCAAAAAGTTCAAAAGGTATGAAAAATCTGAAAGGGGAGCACTAATGTCCTTAATGCGTTGAACATTTTCATAGTTGAATGGTTTCAGTAGCTAAAAGTATGAAGGAGCTACAAAGTGTCAAAAAATGGGCGGAAGAAAAATAAATAAATAAAGAACTGCAAAGCAATAGTGTGAATGCTGGGCGTTCACACTAAATATGAGTAGGTGTCAGCATGTCTGAGACGTTTCTGAGAACAAATTAATTTGAACTTTCTATGAAACTCGTGGGTTTTTAGGATAGCTAAGATAAAATATTTCAAGGGAAATTACTGTTAGTAAATACAGAATCACAAATAAGTGCCCCAAAATTGGCATCTGAGGTCCATTTCTTCCCAAGCAGCATATGTAAACATGTAATAGTGAAAACAGAGTTTTTCTTTTCTTATTCTTTTTTTTTAATTAGAATCTTGATTGGCGCCAAGTCTGATGTGGTCCAATTTCCCACCACATATGACAGTAACTTAATTAAATGTGCAGGGAAAAGGCTGGGGAAGACATTACGGCTCAAACAGCTTTGATCTGCACAGACACTCTGTTTGTAATACGGTACTTCAGTACTCAAGGACTGTGTCATATTTGAGAAGTGAAACAAAACATGTGGTCGGCTAGCATAACTCTGTCTCTAGCTCTCTCTCTCTCTCTCTCTCTCTCTCTCTCTCTCTCTCTCTCTCTCTCTCTCTCTCTCTCTCTCTCTAACCCCCTTTTTCTCGTTCCCTTTCAATATTGTCTTGTCTGTTTCTAATGCGTGGTAAAACAACAGATGAGGGAACAGCCCAGAGACACAGTGTGGACCATCTTCATCCTCAGAAGCCACCTGAGATACAACTACACACACGGCTGATTCCTGATGTACTCTGAATAATAGCTAGATAGCTAGATAGCTAGATAGATAGATAGATAGATAGATAGATAGATAGCTAGATAGCTAGATAGATAGATAGATAGATAGATAGATGAAGACAGAATCAGGGAGAGAGACAGCAGCTGTGTGTGTATTACATGGCTAGAGAGACAGAAAAACAGGCAGATAGAGAAAGAAAGAAAAGCACGGAGATGGAAGGGTGGACTAAGGGTGGGGGGGGGGGAGTGTTTCTCCAGATTACAAAACAGATTCTGGACTGATGGGAAATGCAGACATGAGAGCTGCTGATGTAAGGACCACTGTATTTTTATACCTATGGACCAGCACACCACAGAAAAACGGGGTTGTGGCTCTTACATCAAATATTTGTGTAACCAGCAGTGTTTTGTCTATTTCCTTGTTTTGAGAGAAACACTGATCCAAATGGCACAGAGAAATTTACCAGGAAGCCACCTGGTTGGTGAAATCAGTAAAATCAACATGCTGGCTGCACCATATGAGTGAACATTTAAAGAAAAAAATGGCCAATGTTCATTGCACTCTTCTTTATAGTTTTTGAAATGTATATTTCATTGCACTTGAAGCTTTATGGACCAGGAAAAGAGAGGAAGAAAATGTTTGCTCTTTTGCAACAATGATCCTTACCCTTTTCTGCTGTGTATCACAACCTGAAATAGACAAAAACATGGGGCTGGAGCTGAAGCTGTAACTAGTAATTAGCCAACTGTGGATCCAAGAAATTCATTTCCCCACACAAGGTTGTGACTTCCAGACCCAAACTTCTGCCAGACCAACCCAGCGAGGCCAGTGATTGTGTGCGGCACAAATCTGTTCATCCATCCATCCATCCATCCATCCATCAGCCTGCCCATCCATCCATCCGTTAACCCATCTATTCATCCATTCACTCATCCTTCCATGGATCTATCCATCCATTCGTCCATCTATCAACCATCCATCTGTCCGACCATTGATTCATCCATCAGCCCATTCACCCATCCATTACGCAATCCATCTATTCATCCATCCACTCATCATTCCATGAATCTGTCCATCCTTTCATCCATCCATCCAGTCCTTCATTCATATATTCTTAAAAAAAAACATTGAATTTTGCCCATCCTTCAATCCATCCATGTGTTCAGCCAGTCATCTGTCCATCCAAACATCCATCTATGTGTCCAACCATCCATCCATCCATTTATACAGTATGTGTCCATGCTTCCATCCATCTATTCACTCATCCTCTGTCAGTCTAACTGTCATCCATCCCCCTACTCATGTATTTATAACTTGATCCATCCAGTCGTACCCTCATCCATCACATTAGTTCATCCATCTGACCATCCGTTGGCCATGTCCCTTTTGGTTCTCGTTATATAATTAATCTGGATCACCGAATATAGATGGCGCTGGTACATGTACAGAATAACCGGGCCAGAGTCACCCACACAAATGGCACTTAATCCAGGAATGGTGCAACCAGATTAGCCGTAACAGTATCTTCCTTAGCTGTCCTTCCACGCACTCCCCCCCCCCCCACACACACACACTCTGGACTTGAACCCGCTATGGCCCTACATACCTACCGACTATGGCCAAGTCCAGAGGAGTAACCACAGGTCTTCTATGCTCACACACTGAGGTCTGGCCTCTCCCTTCAACCGCCATACTGTGGTATAGTCCACTGGCCTGAGAGGCAGTTAAGGCACTCCGGGCTAAAAATAAACACCATACAATTTCCAATTTCAAAATGCTATCTCACTCCAAATGTCTTTGTGTGACTTTGTCGAAACTGGAGTGGTTGTTTGTGTGTGTGTGTGTAGATAATAATGTATGTAAAGCATTTTCCTGTCTATCCATTGTGCGTGCCAATGCTGCCCTATATTGTCCATCGTTTGGCATCTTTGTCGTGTTTTCTGCATCGGTTATGGACACGGAGGAAGCCGGTTCAATAGCATGACGTCCCTCTCCAAACAGTGGATTCGGTGTCCTGTATTCGTGGTCTCTCTCAGAAGGTGGGAGAATTAGCATACTCATTAAGCTACACTAGATTCATGAGAGGCAAAAACCACAACGGGAATCTTGAGTTGCTGTCAAGCGTATCGAGGATGGGTCTGTACACGGGCCTACAGTAGTTCGGCTAAATGGAGCTCAGACTGGGGACAATGCTCCCAAATGCAGAGGGCCCGGAGAAACCGCAGCTCGACATAACAATGTGTTAAGAGCTCAAATGAGGGTTTGACAGGGCACAAGGGAGGGGCCTGTATTTTGCAGCATTTAACATAACTTCTCATTATGGATCTCTGTAATTTCTGCAGAATAATGAGCAGGAAAACAACCGGCCCGACCAGAAGAAAAAGTGAAATTGTCAAAGCGAGTGTCCAAGACTGTTCTCCGAGGCAGAGGCTTTATTTTTTCTCTCCACTTCATATATCACGTTGTTAAACTGCTGCGAGGTTCTCGGGAACGCTCGGCCACAGAAAATGTACAGAGAACCGGACGCATTTAAAGTCTGGCGTGGTTACACACCTGTGTCGACGTGCCGAATGGTATTTAGAGTCACAATGCATTGCAATGCATCAGCTAGGTGCAGACTCTGTGCACCGAGCTCATTCAGAGAACACAGCCAGGCGTGTGAAAAGGATGATGAATTATTCATTGCAGAACTGAAAAGGCTGAGTCAGTTGGTGCCTAGTCATACTTTCCATTGACGGAAGAGGGATGGAGGCTGAGCCGTGCATGGCCAACATACAGTAAGGACGTGTGATGGTATGAAAGGTGTTTTGGTCCAAACAGTTGATTGTTTTTCTTAAAAATAACATTTTTTTTTGCCCTTTTGAACTAATAATAAATGACGTACACAATCTTACTGCAAGCATCGCCATGCTGAATATGAAAGCTTATGATAGCTGTGCAGTAATCATTCTTTTCTCTTTTTTTCCAAAATGTAAGTTCTGTGCAGGGGCTGCAAGGGGGGTGTCTACAGTATTGACTATTTTTTTTCTCCAGGGAGCAGTTTCAGCAAACTGCTGGGAGCATCCTACTCTCTGTTTTAAGGGCCTCTTGCAGCACTGCATTGATCAGTAATTTGTGAACCCCGCAGCTGTGACAGGGCCCCCATCCACCTTCTTCTGGAGACTGCAGGCTGCTAAAACTGATAAGATCAGCCCGGGCCCAGAGGCAGCAGCACATGCTGGCTGTACTGGCTCCCCTGGCACCTTGCATCAGCACCAGCTTGCCTCCACCAGATTGACCTCCTCATCCAAAAACATCCATAGGAACAGCATTTGGAAGGTTTTCTGCCAGGGTGAGGATGATGCAATAACAAAGCCGCCTCTTCAAAACTTCCTCCAAACATGCCGATCAAATTGCCTCACAGCAAGAAGGTCCTGGGTTCAAGCCCCAGGGTAATCCAACCTTGGAGGTCATCCCGGGTCATCCTCTATGTGGAGTTTGCATGTTCCCCGTGTCTGGGGAGAACATCAATGGGTTTCCTCCGGGTGCTCCAGTTTCCTCCCTAAGTCATGTAGGTCAGGTCAATCGGCTGTACTAAATTGTCCCTAGGTGTGAATGTGTCGGCCCTGTGATGGTCTGGCGGCCTGTCCAGGTTGTCTCTCCGCCCGCTGCCCAATGACTGCCGGGATAGGCTCCAACCTCCCTGCGACCCTGAGAGCAGGATAATGGATGGATGGATGGAAATATCTTGTTTCCTTATGACATGGCTGTGTTGAATCTGTTTCCCCGTGTGAGCTTCACAACAGCAGCAGCTCCTTACAGTTTTAGCTGATCTCGACTGCTCACGTGACCGCAGCTAAATTCCCGATCCCTGCACAGCCCTCCACCCGCACTGCTTCCACGTCTAGTTTGTGGTTCCTCAAGATGACTGTCGGCTGAGTGTGCAAAGTACATCAACTCCATTGTTTGTGTTTTCATTTCTGTCTGCTTCCTTCTCCCCTCTCCAGCAGCTGAAAGTGTTCCCATCCCGTCCCGCTGGTCAGAGCCGAGTGGGTTTGGAGAATGAGAACCAGCCGTGTGGTGATCCACAGCGCTCTGAAGCTCTCGTGACTTATCTTAACCAGACCCCCACAAACCGGGTGGATAACTATCGATCTGACAGGATGAGGAAAGACCCAAATTAACTCTCTGTTGGGACCTGCGTGACTCTCTGGCCGGCCTGCGAGATGGGCGCGCTCGATAAAGACCCAACCTCAGATTCCATCTGCGTCCGCCACGCTCTGTTTAACGTTCACGCTCAGTGGACGAGGCCTTTTGAAAATGTGTTGGGATGCACAGGGTTTTTGTCAGACTGTGGAGACAGGCTTCAGCACAGCTCACGAAATATAATCCTTTGGAGGCCTCCAAAAACTTAACAATGAAAGCCTCTGGTCGACCTCATTCGTCGTTTCACTTTTTAAAATATCACACCACCATCATCATCATCATGTCACACTGAAAAGGAAACTGTGGTTATTTTGAATGTTGGCTAGACCTACTGAAGCTCAAACAAGATAAGATAGATAAGATATACTTTATTAATCCCCGTGGGGAAACCCATCCTCTGCATTTAACCCGTCCTGTTGTATAGGAGCAGCGGGCAGCTGCAGCACCCGGGGACCAACTCCAGTTCTTCTCTCCACTGCCTTGCTCAGGGGTACAGACAGGAGTATTAACCCTAACATACATGTCTTTTTGATGGTGGGAGGAAACCGGAGCACCCGGAGGAAACCCACGCCGACACGGGGAGAACATGCAAACTCCACACAGAAAGGACCTGGGACGGCCTGGGGTTCGAACCCGGGACCCTCTTGCTGCGAGGCAACAGCGCTAACCACTGGGCCACTGTGCCGCCCCAAGGAGATCTTTACCTCCTCAAAGAGCTGAGAATTACCTAATAAATACAGATAAAGACACTGGTGTACTGCCCCAATGACGTGGCCAACCTGCAAACGCCAGGGAATCTTACCAGAAATATGGCTCACGCATCAGCCTGACTCAAGCAGACGAGGCCTAAAGGCAACATAAGATGACCCAGCCTGCACCCGGGCAACACCCCTCCCCCCTCCTCAACATCTACCGCTGGCAAGGCCACGAGCAAGGCACCAGACCGGCAACTTCTCTAAAACAGCTGCCAAGTGGCAAAGAGCACATGTGTTGTACGTGTCTGAGAGTTAAAGGGAAACAGCAGCTTGCACAGCAAATCTTCTCTAAAATATGTGACATTTAAAAACACACGGTTTCAAACGATGACTGACTGAATGCCATAATCCTGCCTAAAATATGTTTTTATAATGATATCATAGTCACAAACTGGGAGCCGCGGCCGTAAAAGAACCACTCTCAGTGTTGTGGTAGCAGTCCCACATGTGGACAACGCTGCTGCTGCTGCTAAAAGCTGAGGTCGAGAAGTTTTCCAGCGGAATTGGAAATAAAAGTTCAGCACGGAGCATCACAAGAACCCCCCCCCCCCCGGGTTGAAGTTCAGTAATCACTGTGGACCGTTGAAGGCTCTTTCCTGGACTAGTTGATGCACTGCAAGAAAAGCGGGTTAAACTCAAGAAAAGAAAGAAAAGGGTTTGGTGTTGTGAATGTGGCAAACATTAACAGATGCCAGCTAAGGCACAGCAGCCTCTCTCTCCCTCTCCCCCTCTCCCCCACGAGCTTCAGCTGCACAACATTTCAAAATATGACACTAAACACCATGCAGACACCACAAACTAAAGCCGATGGTTGGTCAGCGTCCCATGTGAGGCCATCACCAGACATAAAGTAACGGTGACCCCCCCCCCCCTATATTTTGTTGCCGTTACCTCTGAAATCCTCCAATATTGCGATTGGATCAATACATTGTTTTCTAGTTACAATATAACGCGGGTCTGCTCTAAAGGTTAACTTGCAAATGTGTAGCTCCACTTCCATTAACAATTTCCACCTCGTTTGCCAGCATCAAACTCTTTCCAAAACAGTCGTCAGTAAAAAAAAAAAGAAGGAAAAAAAAAGAAGCAGAAGCAGAAGAAGAAGAAAAGGGTGCATACCTTCTGTGGGGCTTTTAGAAGCCTGTGGACTCCGGCGATCTGATTTATCAGCGGGATGTCTTCCCTGAAAGTGTACTGAGGTGGTCTGGTGGGCTCGGGGAAATTGGTGCTGTTGAATGGATCCGTATCATCTAAAAACTGTACCCTGCATGCAAACGTGGCCATGATGTATCCATGCACGACGATTAAGAAGTCTGCGGAATAATCGGATGCGCCACGGGACACTTCGGTGTGACGCGCAGCCCCCGGCGGGCGGGCAGGCGGGCGGGCAGAGCAGTCCCCCCCGGAAGGTCTCCTGCAGTAGCAAAATCCTGCACCCTCTGTTATCCTTGAACCTTCCCCATTCGCTTTATGCAGCCACAGATGACTCTAGACAACGAAACCCGTCCGAGCGTAAAGATCGAGATACCTCCTTGTGAGGTAGGTTTGCTGCTAATGTTCGGTTCAGAGGACCGGTCGTGTCGCGATGAGCAGGGCGGTAGTATCCAAGGGCATTGCGGGCGGTTAAGGTGCTGAGGCAGACTGCGGACGGGACTGCTACACTGGGCGCCTGGTCGGTGTATATGCTGGGAAGAGGGACTCCCTCCTCCAGCAGAGGCTCTGACAGCGGCATTACCGGCCACACTTCAGCCGGTGGCGCGTCTTCACATTAAATGCGTAATGGCGGCATCTAGCGGTGGAAAATGGTACCGAAGAACGAGAGGCCTTCTGATGAGAAAGATGCGGGAGGGGGCAATGTGTCACTGTCACTGACGTTTGACAGAAAAAATAGTGTGTGTGTGTGTGTGTGTGTGTGTGTGTGTGTGTGTGTGTGTGTGTGTGTGTGTGTGTGTGTGTGTGTGTGTGTGTGTGTGAATTAATTAAATGTAAAGAGCTTTGAGTGGCTGTTGCAAGGAGAAATGCAACTTGCTTGATTGATGGATTGAATAATTGATTGATTGATCGATCAATTGGTTGATTGGAGACCTTTTCAGGTATAAACGCTAACCTTGTCGGCACCAGTAGTCCTCAAAGGGGATGAAAGCCCGGTCCCGGTGAGGCAAAAGGTCTGAATTGAGTTAAGTTAAGGTTAGGCTGTCTCTCCACAATTAATGGAAGTCAACGCAGTGTCCTAACATGGATAGCTGCGCAAACCTGTGTGTGTGTGTGTGTGTGTGTGTGTGTGTGTGTGATAAGCTATACACGCACAACGCACAAGAGAGGACATGCAGACAAAGCAGACAAGGCAAGTTGATTTGTAAAGCACATTTCATACATGAATGCAATTCAAAGTGTATTCCATAAAGGCATAAAGACATTGAGGCAAAAGAGATACAGAACAAGATAAAAAAAATAACAAGAATATCACAACATAAGAAAGAACGAAAAATAAATTAAAGAATAATGACAAATATAATAATCAAACAGAGTGAAACTTGTATTTAGTGAAATACAGACTGACATACAGAGTTGTGTGACAGCTTTTCCAATCCTTATTCATGCCTCTTATTTGGTTAACAATTTCAGTTCTTACAAATTTCTAAAACACTCCCCCCCCCCCGCTTTTTCTCCCCAATTGTACCCGGCCAATTACCCCCCAGATAGCAAAGAATCTTTGGCCCAAATATGGCCAACATCTGCCGTTATCTTACGGCCCACATTTGGCCTTGAAAGACGGCGTTGACTCAGGGTGAGTGTGGCTGCCTCATCTCAGCCACAATTGGGCCACATCTGGCCCACATAGTATGTGCTGTAACCCAAGTCAAGCCCGGTTCATTACAGTTGGGCCACATCTGGCCCGCACAACACTTGCCGTAACCCACGTCATGCCCGGCTTATGACATTTGGACCACTTCCGGCCCATACAACGGTTGCCAGTGTCCTAACTAAACTGTAAATACCAAAAGTGCCCCAGATTAGGCCCAAATGTGTCTGCTATCTGGGCCCCCTCTTCCGAGCCGTCCCGATTGCTGCTCTATCCCCTCTGCCGATCCAGGGAGGGCTGCAGACTACCACGTGTCTCCTCCCATACATGTGGAGCCGCCAGCCGCTTCTTTTCACCTGACAGTAAGGAGTTTCGCCAGGGAGACATAGCACGTGGGAGGATCACGCTATTCCCCGCCCCCCCCCCCCCTCCGAACAGGCGCCCCGACCGACCAGAGGAGGCGCTAGTGCAGCGACCAGGACACATACCCACATTTGGTTTCCCACCCGCTGACACGGCCAATCGGCTCTGTGCGTAGCTGTAGTCCGCTGACTTCCGGTTTCTACTGCAGCGGTCATACCCGTTTCCTGTTTGTTGGCGCGTGCTATTGACAATGGCATATTTTTCGCGATGCCTGCAAGATTTACCATGGATAAATGTCAACGACATGCACAGAATTTTCACCAGCACCTACCAGCAAACTGGCGAAGTTTCAAGTTGTACATATCAAGTTACGCCCACAATTATGAGGATGATCAAACTCAAAAGATCTTTCCCATTGTGGTGTTGATAAGATGTTAGAGAGGATTTGTGTGTGTGTGCGTGTGTGTGTGAGGGAGAGAGAGAGAGAGAGAGAGAGAGAGAGAGAGAGAGAGAGAGAGAGAGAGAGAGAGAGAATTAATTGTAAAGCGCTTTGAGTGGCTGTTGCAGCTAGAAAACATACAACTTGATTGATGAGGACACTCATCCTCATAATTGGAACAGGAAACAGGAACAGCAAACTGGTATGACCGCTGCAGTAGAAACCGGAAGTCAGTGGACTACAGTTATGCACAGAGTCAATTGTGTTTGTAGGGACGCCCGACGGGGATTCAAACCGGTGATCCTCGTATTGGTAGGCAACGGAATAGACCTCTATGCTACCCGGACGCCCCAAAAACACGTGTATATGTTTACAGGTTAATGCAACAACAGTGAAAAAAAATTATTTTGTGTGTTTAGTCGGTTTTGAGATAGTTCCTTTTAACAAACCACATCTGCATAGCTGTACTCAATTAAGGCTTTTAGAACTTGAACGGCTCATTACATGGGCAAGAATGAGCTTCAAGCCCACAAAAACCAAGTCTCTGGCCTTCGGCAAAGGAAGAGTAACTGACCAGTTAGCTCCTCTTTGGGAGGCACCCAAATTCCATCTGTGACTGAAAAGCCAGTTAAGAGCCTGGGTAAGATCTTCACCAGCAATCTGAAGGACACAGCGGCATGCCAGGCAACCAGTGATGACCTCAACACTTGGCTCTCCACAGTGGACAAGTCAGGGCTTCCTGGAAAATCCAAGGCCTGGATATATCAACATGGAATCCTGCCTCAACTTCTCTGGCCACTGCTAATCTACGAAGTCCCAATCAGCATCGTGGAGGAACTCGAAAGGAAGATCAGCCAGTTCTGCAGGTAGCTGGGCCTGCCACAGAGCCTAAGCAGCATTGCCGTTTATGGGCATAACACCAAGCTACAGCTTCCTCTCAGCAGTCTGGCAGAGGAGTTCAATGTCACCTGAGGCAGAGAAGTCCTGCTCTACCAAGATTCTGCTGACACCAAGGTCTCCTCAGTGGGTACTGAGGTCAGAACAGAAAGGAAGTGGCATGTGCAGGAGGCAGTTGAGGAGGCTGCGGCAAGGTTGTGGCACAGCATCCTGATGGGCACTGTGGAAACTGGACGGGCTCGGGGGCAACTCAAGACCTTGCTACGGTAAAGCCCGAGGAAAGGAAAGGTGAAAACTGATCCAGGAGGAGGTACATGCACAGGTGGAGGAAGCACGCTACAGCAGAATGGTGGGTATGTGCAAGCAGGGGGCCTGGACCAAGTGGGAGCATACAACAGGCCAAAAGATCACCTGGGCAGAACTCTGGAAGGCAGAATCACACCAACTGAAGTTTTTGGTCCAGTCAGTGTATGATGTCCTCCCAAGTCATTCCAACCAGTTCAACTGGGGCCTGGCGGACTCACCTGCTTGCCAACTCTGCCAGTCTACACCAGGATGGCTGAGTGGTTAAGGCATTGGACTTAAGATCCAATGGACCTATATGTCGAATCCCGCTGCTGGTAGAAATGTTTATCCTTGGAGATTTTAACAGAGCAAACCTAGCCACGAACTGCCAAAATACAGACAGTATGTTAAATGTCCCACCAGGGACATTTTGTCCCATCAGGGACAAAAACACTCTGGATCATTGCTACACAATATTAAAGGAAGCCTATCGCTCTATCCCCCGTTCAGCCCTGGGCCTTTCTGACCATTGTCTGATTCATCATGTTCCAACCTACAGACCAAAACTAAAATCTGAAAAGCCTGTGGTTAAAACTGTGAGGAAATTGACCAATGAGTCAAAACTAGAATTCCAGATCTGCCTCGACTGCACAGACTGGAGTGTTTTTGAGGCTGCATCTACAGACCTGGATGAACTTACTGACACTGTGTCATCTTACATCAGCTTTTGTGAGGACGTGTGTGCCCACCAAAACTTTCTGTACCTTCAACAACAATAAGCCCTGTGTGATGGCCGCACTCGCAGCCACACATTTGTAGTTCATTTTGTTCTAATTTAGTTTATTTTAGGCAAATCATATTTCATATCATAAACAAATAAATGACATGACACGTGGGTTTTCTTTCATACATCACACTTACACTTTATTTAGAGGTTTTGACAGTACATCGGCTCTATTTTCGTAGTGCACACATTTGGTTAACTTTTGTACAGTCAATACTCTAGTTTGTCTTTAGTTTTCTAAGTTGTTTTAATTTTCGGTTGTTGGATTACCAGTGCTGGGGGTGCCGCTGCTGGTTGCCACTGCTGAATGACATCTTGTCAGGCCAGGCCTGAGCAAAATATCGCTCCACAAATACAGGGTGGCCAGATGGGCTCAACCAACTACCCGTCATATCATGGCGGGGGGGAGGGGAGGGGGGGTATTCTTAATTTAGATATTTTGTTTTGATCTTCAGAATATGTTGGGTTTTGGTTCTTTTGCTTTGGTTACTGTTTAAATGGGTTAATTTATTGAAGAATTTTGCTGGGTTTAATTGGGGGGGGGGTGTTTTTTTTTTGTTATTTGTAGTTTAGTTGGTAGTGTTGTTGGTGTGTTACCCCCTTTTGTTTCACAATGGTCTGACCAGCCAGTATAAATGTTCCCCATTGTATTCAGTTTGTTAGGTCAGTTACCTCCTCTCTGGCCCTCCTCTTTTCCTCTGTCTTGGCAGCTCCGTATTCAGCATCCTTCTCCCAATATACCCAGCACCTCTCCTATACACATGTCCAAGCCATCTCTATCTTGCCTCTCTTACTTTGTCTCCAAATCGCCCAACCTGAGCTGTTCCTCTAATATACTCATTCCTAATCCTGTCCTTCTTCATCACTCCCAATGAAACTCTGAGCATCTTCAATTCTGCCACCTCCAGCTCCACCTCCTGTCTTTTCATCAGTGCCACTGTCTCCAAACCATACAACATAGCTGGTCTCACAACCATCCTGTAAACCTTCCCTTTAACTCTTGCTGGTACCCTTCTGTTGCAAATCACTCCTGACACTCTTTTCCACCCACTCCGCCCTGCCTGCACTCTCTTCTTCACCACTCTTCTGCACTCCCCATTACTTTGGACAATTGACCCCAAGTATTTAAACTCATAGGCCTTCGTCACCTCTACTCCTTGCATCCTTACCATTCCACTGTCCTCCCTCTCATTCACGCATATGTATTCCATCTTGCTCCAACTGACTTTTATTCCTCTTCTCTCCAGTGCATACCTCCACCTCTCCAGGCTCTCCTCAACCTGCACCCTACTCTTGCTACAAATCACAATGTCATCCACAAACATCATAGTCCATGGAGACTCCTGCCTGATCCCATCCGTCAGCCTGTCCATTACCATTGCAAACAAGAAAGGGTTCATAGCTGATCCTTGATGTAATCCCACCTCCACCTTGAACCCATCTGTCATTCCAACTGCACACCTCACCACTGTCACACTTCCTTCATACATATCATGCACCACTCCTACATACCTCTCTGCAACTCCCGACTTCCTCATACAATACTACACCGCCTCTCTTGGCACCCTGTCAAATGCTTTCACTAAATCCACAAAGGCACAATGTAACTCCTTCTGAGCTTCTCTATACTTCTCAATCAACATTCTCAAAGTAAACATTGTATCTGTAGTGTTCTTTCGTGGCCTGAAACCATACTGCTGCTCACGAATCATCACCTCTCCTCTTAACCTAGCTTCTACTACTCCAGGGATAGGCAACATGGTCCAGAAAGGTCCGGTGTGGGTGCGGGTCTTTGTTCCAACCAAGGAGTTACACACCTGAGTCTACAAATCAAGGTCCTTAGCAAAGACTATTGGTTGACTAATAGAATCAGGTGTGTAACTGCTTGGTTGGAACAAGACTATTGGTTGATCTATAGAATCAGGTGTGTAACTGCTTGGTTGGAACAAAGACCTGCACCCACATCAAACCTCTGGACCATGTTGCCTATCCCTGCACTACTCTTTCCCATATCTTCATGCTGTGGCTGATCAACTTTATACCTCTGCTGTTGCTACAGTTCTGCACATACTGTACCTAATTTAGATCCCCTGTCCTTAAGTAACTACAGACTGATTTCTAAATTGTCTTTTTTTGTTAAGGTTCTGGAGAGAGTGATTTCATCTCAATTGATTTCTTTTATGAACACTAATAGTGCTCTTTAACAGTTTACAGTCTGGTTTTAGACCACTTCATAGTACCAAGACAGCTCTAGTTAAGGTCACTAATGACCTACTGCTGACCGCAGACAGAGGAGACTGCTTGATTTTAGTTCTTTTAGACTTGCATGCTGCCTTTGACACCGTTGATTACAACATCCTCTTACATCACTTAGAGACTTGGGTTGGTATCAAGGGCTCGGCTCTTAGCTTATTACACTCTTACCTCACCATCCGAACTTTTTCTGCTGTTCCGGGTAACTCTACTTCCTCAATGGCTCAGTTGAGTTGCAGTGTCCCTCAAGGCTCAGTTCTTGGCCCCTCTTCTCTTTTCTATATACATGCGGCCCCTTGGCCAGGTCATTCTAAATCACGATGTGCTTTACTTTACCATTTTTATGCTGACGACACTCAAGTTATACATGCCACTAAAACCCACAGATCCTAGCACCCTAGCAAATCTCACAACTTGCCTCTCTGACATTAAACCCTGAATGTCCTAAAATTTTCTCAAATTTAATGACGATAAGTCTGAAGTAATTCTGTTCAGTCCTGAAAATTCCATCAGCCCCTTTGTTGCTAATCTTGGTGGTCTGTCAGGTAGTCTGAAGCAGGCTGCAAGGAATCTTGGGGTAATATTCGATGCTAACCTCAGTTTTGATAATCAAATAAAACATGTTGTTCAGTCATGCGTTCTACAGTTCAAGTTAATCTCCAAAATTGTGTAATTTTTATCAATTGCCGATCTGCAAAACGTTGTATATGCTTTTATCTATTCTCGGCTTGACTATAGCAATGCACTTTATTCTGGTATCAGCAAGGGCTCCCTCCACCATCTGCAGTAGGTGCAAGACGCTGCTTTGCTCATTACTGGGACAAAGAGACATGGCCATATCACTCCTGTGCTTGCCTCCCTACACTGGCTCCTTGTTATATTTCGAATTGATTTTAAAATTTTATTGCTCACTTTTAAGGCTTTAAATGGTGTTGCTCCTACATACATTTCTGATTTATGGACCTGGTATATGCCCCCTCGACCATTAATATCTGCAGATGGAGCCCTGCTAGTTATTCCCACGTCTTGGTTTGTCACAAAGAATGATCAGACTTTTGCTGTTAGAGCCCCCACACTATGGAATTCTCTTCCTGTCGAACTAAGACAAACCAAGTCTCTAGCTTCTTTTAAATCTCGTCTTAAGGTTTTTCTTTTTATGAAAGCTTTTATAAATGTTTGATATTTGTTTTTATTTATTTACAATATTTTTATTTTTACTCTTACTTATTTGCTCTTACTCTTATTTTTGCCTTGTCTGGATTTATTTCTTTGTAAAGCACTTTGTAACATTGTTTTAGAAAAGTGCTCTGAAGTTATTATTATTATTATTATCCTGTGAGGGCACAGCACCAATGGCAGCCTTGACCGATCCGGTATCCGCATACTGATTTGGCAAAATGTTACGTCGAATGCCCTTCCAGACATAACCACTAACCCTATGGAATGGGGCACAGGTAAAACACTGGATGACGTCCCAGTATTCATAGACTTGTCTTTATGCATGCTCAATAATCCAGGTAAGAAAACCCCAGAAAGTTGAATCATTTCATTCTGGACACAATGTCTCTCTCAATAAACGTTGTGTCCACATGAACTGATTCAACTTTCTGTGATATTCATGGCTTGCATCAATGCCTGTCGCCACCCCATGTCTGTTGCCACATTTATAAATGATGTGTGCGGTGTTATTTAAAGTTAAATTGTATTTAATTTTCATGCAGTAATGCTTTATCTCAAAACTAAATATTTCAGATACTTTATTCATCCCCGAGGGGAAATTGGGTTAATTTTTAATTGCAATAATTGTTTGATGCAAGATTACTTTTCTGTATGGTTTATGGTAAATGCTAAATTATTTTAATCATGCTTTTTAATTTGTTGAACTGATCACCAATATTTTTTCAATCAATTTTATAACATTCACTTTGCATGTAAAACTACTTAAAAATGCACATTTTTACTTTTATTTTTGGTACAAGATAGCTTTGTTCTCCTTATGTTCATGTTTTCACTATTTCAAGGAGACTTAACCAATTATTTTAAATTGCATTTATGTTAAATATACAAATATTCTTCTTTAAACCTGCTTCAAGGAGTTGTTCACTGGTTATTCATCAGTCTCAGTTGAATACTGATGCTTCTGTTTGACCGACACAGTCAAATGAGACCATCAGTGAGAAGATTATATATTGCTGTATAATGATTCCAAATTGTCTCCGTGTTGTATTCCCCACAAAATCTGATGAAACCATTTACAGCAGACAGATGGGATACATAGCCATAACTAGAGATGCATTACCTCATTGCTGTATATCTAACAAACAGCTGTTTTTCTACAACATCACCACATCTCTCCAAAATAAATGCAGCAGCTACCAGAACATGAACGGCGATCTTTGTGACAATGAAGTCATTCTTTTTCAAAACACTCCCATGTTTGTCCTCAGTGTCACACAATATCAACAAAAATACATAACTCCTTGTAGCAGCTGTAAGTTGCTGAACAAACTCCCAAACTAACTTAGGTTGGTCATCCTAGGACCTAGGTCATCTAAACTCTATTAATCCAAAGTCCAGCAACAGTTGGCAAAAGTGTTTATGCAACATGGAGAAACACAAATAGTAAATTCCAGAGTGGATTTCTGTGAGACAGAGGGACATGGGTGGAATTAATGGAAAACTAAAAGTTTATGTGCGTGATTGTTGTGTATTAAAAAGGAAATTGTAAATGTGAGTGACTGTAAGGTAGAAATATGAATATGACAATGCTCATGTGCCTTTGAAAGGTAAGAATGGAGTATTGCCTGTGCAGTCTTTCAAAGCACACCCACTGCTATCACATCCAAATTCCCATAAAAGGCTTCTTATCTAGATTTTACAACGCTCAGTTCCCCTAACGTCAACCATATTGTGTAACCGTAGCGTGTAAATAAATAATCAAAACTGTCTTTTTGTCACCAAAAAAAGCAAGAGGACCAAAGCCATATTTAGTAGAATCGTGCCACGATAAAAAAAGGGATTCTAATCCAAGGGAAAGAGTGCATTGGTCCATATGTTTGGAGTAAGGGACGTGCTCAGTCCTCTCTGTAGTTACGTAATATATTTGTTGGGTGCTCTTTGGTCCAAGGTTAGTAGTTGGTCCTCTTGCTTTTTTGATTCTATTAATAACCCCATTACCAAACATCACCTTTCTATCTTTTGATATTAATTACTTTTGTGTACCCAAGGAACGCTCCTTAGCCTTCTTCTTATTTTCTGTTGTGTCTTTTAGTCACTTTGTCTCTTAGTTTTAATATAATAACCTTATATTGATAATATAAAAGCTTTCGTAATAATAAAAGCTGTAAAACGTGTCCTGAGTCCTACACTAAATTTCATAATAGAATAAGAATCCTCCCATCATCAGATAAGATGCCATGAACCATAAAAACCACCAATAAACTCGTTAAGCTGGCTTCAGGGGCCACCTCTAGCTGACGCTCTTCCCAGGCAGAACGAGCAGGATTTGTCGATTTGAAACAACTGTGGAGTAGGTTGTCTCGTTTGATTATTGATCATATTTACCCTCATTTCACCCTGACTTGGAAAAACGTATTGTTTGGATATACTGAGTTTGATAGGATCCTCGATTCTCAGTATTATTTAATCAATTTGCTAATTATCTTAACAACATTTTATATTCACAGATCTAAATTCTCTAGCAAGAAACCTAATTTTCCTGAGCTGTCTGCGTATATCAAACAATGTACCGATTTTCCGGAGCAAGTGTTAGCAGACCCGCCCGCCGTCCTCCTCCTCGGAAACGGAGCCAGAGTTAGCAGACCCGCCGTCCTCTACCTCGGAAACGGAGCCAGAGTTAGCAGACCCACTGCCCTCCTCCTCGGAAACGGAGCCAGAGTTAGCAGACCCACTGCCCTCCTCCTCGGAGACGGAGCCAGAGTTAGCAGACCCGCCGTCCTCCTCCTCGGAGACGGAGCCAGAGTTAGCAGACCCGCCGTCCTCCTCCTCGGAAACGGAGCCAGAGTTAGCAGACCCGCCGTCCTCCTCCTCGGAAACGGAGCCAGAGTTAGCAGACCCGCCGTCCTCCTCCTCGGAAACGGAGCCAGAGTTAGCAGACCCACTGCCCTCCTCCTCGGAAACGGAGCCAGAGTTAGCAGACCCACTGCCCTCCTCCTCGGAGACGGAGCCAGAGTTAGCAGACCCGCCCGCCGTCCTCCTCCTCGGAAACGGAGCCAGAGTTAGCAGACCCGCCGTCCTCCTCCTCGGAAACGGAGCCAGAGTTAGCAGACCCGCCGTCCTCCTCCTCGGAAACGTTTTCACACGACTTTGTGGATTATATTGGTGGGAAAATATCAGACGAACAGAGAAGAGAAATATACTCACTGGACTGGACGGCCAATATCGGACAAACATTCCCTACAAAACTAGGAGGTAAACTACGTTTCCAACGTCATGGGATTGACCAGTTTAGCTGGCTAGCTAGTATACTCAACAAGGTCCGACGGTTGTTTTGGTAAGCACTGTGTTGCGTTTGCAGTCGAGCATGTGGGCAAGGGAGGGCACAGAAAAGCTGGCAAGCTAATTAATGTCCACTTCTCAGACTGGAAACATGCTTTAGAGACGTTCAAAGACCACGCACAAAAGGCATATCACAAGGATGCAAGTTTGAAAGCGGACAATTTCCAAATGGTTCTCAACAATAAGATGGATGCAGTTTCACTGAGGCTAGATTCTGAGAGAAAAAAGCGAGTCCAAGAAAACAGAGAAAAACTCAAAAGCATCATTGCAACGTTGATTTTTTGCGGTCGCCAAGAACTCGCCCTGAGAGGTGATATTGATTCGGGACCAGTGACATTGAATGAGCCAACTCACAATGACGGACATTTCAGGGCTTTACTCAGGTTTAGGGCTACATCTGGCGACACGGTACTGTTACAACACTTGAGTAAATGTGCAGCAAACGCTAGCTACTGCAGTCCTGATGTACAAAATGAAATAATCAGCATAATTGGAGATGTGATAACAAACAAACTGGTGCAGAAAGTAAACTCCGCGCAGTGTTTCGCTGTGTTGGCAGATGAAGTGAAAGATGTTTCAGGGCGGGAGCAGCTTTCTGTCTGTGTCAGATACGTGAACCAGCATGACAGCCAATATAGCATCAGAGAGGAGTTTTTGTCCTTTGTTGATATCGAGAAGTTAACCGGGGAGGCAATCGCCAATTCAATCGAAAGTCAGTTGACAAATGCAGGCGTTGATTTACAGTTTTTACGTGGCCAGGGATACGACGGCGCATCTGCCATGAGTGTCCGTTTAAATGGTGCCCAAGCTAAAATCAAAGAGAAGCACAAGCAAGCAGTTTGTGTGCACTGTGCCGGCCACAGTTTGAATTTGGTCCTAAACAAGTGCTGCACTGTACAAATGGTGCGAAATTGCTTTGGAATTGTCTCGGAAATCTGCACTTTTTTCCATGATTCGGCTTTGCGGTCTGCATGCAGTCTGCGACACGAGACGGAGCGTCTTTTACCCGACTGCAAGAAAACGCGACTGACGAAGTTGTGTGAAACGAGATGGGTCGAACGCCACGACGCAATATTTACATTCAACGAGCTTTTAGACCCTGTGCGATCCAGCCTGCAGAAAATCAGTGAAACCTTCACAGGAGACACATCTGTCAAAGCCACTCAGCTCTTTAATTCAATTGACAATGCAGAATTCATGCTGTCCATGAATGTGAGTGAGAAGATGCTTGCAAAAACCTACCACCTGTCCACCTTCCTTCAGAAGGAAAATTGTGACTTGGTGAGTTGCGTTTCAGCTGCTGATGCTGTTATTAAGCAGGTAGATGAGATGAGGGCTAACTCTGAGATGGAGTTCAGGCAGATTTTCCAAAAGACCTCTTCCCAAGCAGCCAAGTATGGGCTTGAATTTCGACCACGAAGAGGCATGGACTGCAATGAGAATCCATTGAAGGCCTGTGAAAATTACTACCGGCAAAAGCTTTTCATAGTCATGCTTGACTTTTATTCATCACAGATGAAGGAACGCTTCAGCAAACACAGAAATGTGATCTCCAACCTCTGCTCCTTACTGCCATCTAAGGTCAGCATGCTGAACGACAGCTCAGCTCAAGCGCTCTCCAACCTGTATCCTGATGAAGTGTCACCGCATCTGGAAGTTGTAAAGTCAGAAATTGACACCTGGCGGGATAAATGGAAAGATGCAACTTATGTTCCACAAAATGCCATTGAGGCATTAAATGCCTGTAACAGTGAGCTGTTTCCAAGCATCTTCAAGCTTCTCCGCGTTTTGACCACGCTTCCTGTCACCAGTGCCCATGTCGAGAGAAGTTTTTCCCGTCTGGGAAGGATCAAGGACAAAATGCACAGTACAATGACGGAAAGACGGCGTAATGGACTGACATTGCTCTCGGAGCACAGAGACATTGTGGTGACGCCGGAAGAGGTACTGGACATCTTTTGCAGACAAAAAAGACGATTGGACTTGCTTTTATAAGGTAAGACCCACTTTTATTTATTAATGCATTGACGATTATCTATGGGCCATTAATACGTTGACATTTACCGTACGGTTGGGTATTAGGCTATAGTATACAGTGTGGAAATTTTATTTACCGGTAGCTTTCGGCAGTGTTGCCCGACCCCCCCCCCCAAATATGTTTCTGGCTACGGGCCTGGCAGGAGGCATCGCTAACCGCTCGACTAAAGGGTCAGACCCGCCAGCCAGTGGCCAGCGTGTCTTCTTATCCCTGCACGTTACAATATTTAGTTAAGTATGTAATTTATTTGTTTGTTTTACTTCATACAATCCCCCTGGCGTATTTATATTAATGTTTATGATAATATATGTGTTAATGTTGTATACATTTGATAATGTGACTATTGTTGATTGACATTGTTGTATACTATTTTTGTACACTTTTGTTAATAAAGTTCTTAAATAAATAAATTATATCAAAAAAATGTTTTTGTCGATTTGTATACGCGACAATCAAAGTTGGTCCCGCCCCCCAAGCTCAACGTCACCGAAAGCGCGCCCCCCTGACCGCAGTTTCCAGAACACGTGTCAGCGTACAGGCCCGCGTTCAGCTCCGCGTCGCACGTCATCCGCATCCTCTCCGTCAGTGGTCGCCAGCGGGTGAACGCCAGCCCCAGAGTCCCTCTCGTTTTGGAACGAGGCGTGTCCGCTTGGCGCTTCGCCTCGCTGTAGTTGCGTCTAATCGGCGCCGAGTCCGCCATTGTCATGGCTTCCTCTCGGACGCGTGCCTACGAGGTTAACGCCCAGAAACGTCCCGTACACAGCAAACTGAGAACATGCAGGCAGAGGACGGGGTCTCTGCAGATACAGACACCGCCGCACACTTCTGCTGGCTCATAAGGGATGACTGAGAGGGGTTATTTTTGTATGAGTCCGTACATTGTGTTTCTTTTTGGTACAATCCCACTCATACGTTTAAGGGCCACGGACTACGTGTGCGATGGCGGCCTCTAGTGGTTCTTACGGATACCACAAGGCGTACCACCCCTAAAATGAGACGCACCTTGGTGGGTACCTCCTAAAACGACCGTAAACTCTGGCCTAAAAAGAGAAAAGGTGTAGAAATAGTGTGTTTTCAGTCTGTTTCCATTTGTGTTTAATGTGATTATGTGAGTGTAAGAGTGTCGCTTTTCTACTCCTCAGGTCACTTCTGCTCAGTCGTATTTTACAGTAAATCAAAATCACTTGCGTGTTGCTGAACCGAACATGAACTCAAGGTCAAGGATATAATGAAATGTGACATACGGTTCACACAAAGAGTCAATTAGACAGTCTTTCAGAGTTAATTTACTTCAGGCAGGGCTGTGGTTTGTTAAAATGTCTTTCATAATTTTTCTTTCTCGATCTGTCAAGTGAAACTGGCTAAATTTTAGGCTGATTCCCCCTGCATGGGTTTTGAAGATGTATGTGTGAGTTTCCTTTTCTTGGTAAAAAAAAAAAAATGTTGTCGTGCTTATGACCTGCAAAGCGCTTGAGTATTAATCAGATTATTTCATTGAACTGTTCCATTGTCGAGCATTGCTCGATTTTCAAAAACAACATATCAAATGGCCAGAGTGAGAGTCTGGATAAGACAGGGAGGCTGTTAAAGGAATGAAAGTACAGCTACATACTGGCAAGTTAAGGTAATGATTTCACATTGATTTAAAGGTCGAAACCAACTGCCATACGCCAACTACAACTTCCACAGAAATTAACCATCTCCCAAAAGTTAGCGTGGAAAAAAAACCAAAAAACTTTGAACCCTCCATTCACCCTTCATGGCCTTGTATGTGTTGCGTCATTATCATAATAACAAAAGAATAATCTTATGGCACTTAGTGATAACAGCTGTAAAATGTGTTCCTCTTTCTTTCACAAGACGATTCACCTCTGCTGAAAAAGATAAGATAATACATAGATACTACACCAATAAACCATAAAGGAAACGGCAATAAATTTTCATTCAGCCCAGCTGAGGCTTTGCACACGTCTCCTATTTATGCTGCCTGACACGAGAGACCAGTCAATCCATCACACCAGTAAATTGACAGGGGTTGACTGGGAACTGCAAATCAATTCTCCACCGTACAATACGTCGTTGCATCACACAATACCTTCTGCTAAACGTCTAACTGACCATGAAGCTACAGCTCCCAAACCGGCACCTGGAGGACAGGATCCCATCCCACCAGGAACTGGAGAGGCTGGAAAAAGAGGAGGCTGGGGATAGACCCAAGTGGGACAACAAGGCCCAGTACATGCTGACATGCGTTGGATTTTGCGTGGGGCTCGGAAATGTCTGGCGTTTCCCCTATCTGTGTCAGAGTCACGGAGGAGGCAAGTGATCATCTAATGGAAGACTTAACAGCTGTGCTCTTGTTGCTTTGTCTTCGTTTTGATCTGTGATAAAATGCAAACCCAGTTAGTCCCTCCACAGGTTCATTGTAGGAAAATTACTGCCATTTGGTATGCAAACTGAGACAACAAGGTCTTTAGCATTTAAGTTATAGGCAAGTATATACTTGCTTCAAAATTTATCATTTTATCTTGAAAGGGACAAGCAAAAAATTTCCTGGCAAATTGTGTTGCTAGAACGAGATTCTAGCTAGTCTCACAGAAATTTTAAATGTGAATTAATTAGTAGTTTCATACATAATATTGTTCTGGTACGGTATCAATTCCACTACACAAGTGTACATTTAAAACCGGACTATCCTCAATTGATGACCGTCACCACTGATATATTACCGTGAGTCAAGTCAATTTTATGTGTGTTACACATTTGCCTCAAGGGGCTTCACAGCAACACAACATCCTGTCCTTAGACCCTCGCACTGGATAAGGAACACCTCCCTAAGAGGAAAAAAAAACCCTTTAACAGGAAGAAACCTCAAGGAGAGCAACAGAGGACAGATCTCTCTCCCAAGACGGACAACGTGCAATGGATGTTGTGTGTACAGTTTACACACTACAACATTGAAAGAGGATAACAGAATTATAATGGAATTATAAAATTTATGAGGAATACGATGCTAGAATATGAACATGAAGAATAAGAGTCCAGAGATATTCATGACCAGCAAGTATAGGGACAGTATAGATCATAATGAACATCCTCAGAACTTCACCTTCTACCAAACAGCCCATTTCAGCTTAAACAACGCCAGTTCCGATAACACCGAGGGTGGTCTGGCGGCGGCCTCGCCTGGCCTTGACTGTGTTTTTAGTGTCATCGTGTGGAGTACGGGGAGGTGTGTCGAAGGTGTCTGGCTGGGAGAGCTGGTGTTGGATCGGCTGAGGGAACTTGAGCTGCTGCATCCTGTAGGCCCAAGGACCACGGCCCTGACCAGAGCTGTGCCCGTACAGGAAACACCGAGGGTGGTCTGACAGGATGTGGGAGCAGGGCAGGCTAAGCTAACCGCTAGCCCATGCAGACCAGGAGTTACGACAGTCATCCTGGCTGGTGTTCGTTCTCCTGGACAGAGATTCGTTGTTGTTTTTATTTTTAGTTTAGATACATGTGTTAGTTTGGATATCTGTGTTCTTGCAGCTTTTGGATATGTGTTTTTATCTCTGTGTTGCACTGCTGTGGGCTGGGGGAAACGACAAATCAAGTGTTTCTGATTTCTGATCAAAACACTGGCATGGGGGTACCGGTACATCGAGCCAGAACCTGTAGCTTTACCCTCGGAGGAGGCGTTAAACAACACATGTCGATAAAAAAACAGATTCAAAGCATGTTCAGATGGGGGAGCGACGAGGACCTCTGAACGCTAGTGATCAGATAAGAAGTTTTATTTTTGCTGACTGACAGAAGAGCCTTGAAAAGTGCTCTTCTTGGAGGTTTGAAATGGCCTACACCTTGTGTTATAACCCCGTATTGTTCACACGCCACTGATAAATGCCTGGTCATGTAAGACAAGATAAAGGTGCACCTTATCTCATGTGCCAATAAATCAATAGATTTGGGCTTACAGTAAATGTTCGAAATTACAAAGATTGTAAAACTTGTACCGTATCTACCATTTTTTCCCCACATAAATAATTATTCGTGCTCATTTCTTGTTATTCTCACCATACGTTATGAATGCTTTGCAAATGTAGTACATCAAAGATGAATTGAAGATAAAAGATGCAAGTTCAATTCGTTCATAAATTCAGTGGTGTTTTTTTGCTCACCTTGACTTACATTATTTGAGCAAAGAGGAGAACTACACCCACTGCCATCCGCCTAAGATTTACAACAATCAAAAGAGCTGATCACTATTTGGTATGCGACATCAGGTGTGTTTGTTTATGGCCTTTTTGTATCCTGGACAACATCTTCCTTCTTCTTTCAGGAGCCTTCATGATCCCCTTTCTGATCCTGCTCGTTTTTGAAGGAATTCCACTTCTCTATCTGGAGTTTGCTATGGGTCAGCGTCTCAGAAGAGGCGCTTTGGGAGTCTGGGCTTCAGTTCATCCTTATCTGACAGGCGTTGGTAGGCAATCTATATATGTATCAATTTCAGTTTGGTTTGCCTAATTCTTAAAAAAGGGGACTTTTAAAAACACGTTTGTTTGCACTTATTGGCAGGTATCGCATCCATGTGCGTGTCACTGACCGTCAGTCTCTACTACAACACCATCATTGCGTGGATTTTGTGGTACTTCTTCAACTCATTCCAAAACCCTCTGCCTTGGAGCCAGTGTCCCTTCAATGCCAACTCGACAGGTAGCCACAAAGCTTTCAGAGAACGTCCAGTCAGGAAGAGTTTCCTCCTCTGCCTGCTAAACTTCCTCCTCTGCCTGCTAAGCTTCCTCCTCTGCCTGCTAAGCTTCCTCCTCTGCTTGCTAAGCTTCCTCCTCTGCCTGCTAAGCTTCCTCCTCTGCTTGCTAAGCTTCCTCCTCTGCCTGCTAAGCTTCCTCCTCTGCCTGCTAAGCTTCCTCCTCTGCTTGCTAAGCTTCCTCCTCTGCCTGCTAAGCTTCCTCCTCTGCTTGCTAAGCTTCCTCCTCTGCCTGCTAAGCTTCCTCCTCTGCCTGCTAAGCTTCCTCCTCTGCTTGCTAAGCTTCTTCCTCCTCTGCCTGCTAAGCTTCCTCCTCTGCCTGGTAAGCTTCCTCCTCTGCTTGCTAAGCTTCCTCCTCTGCCTGCTAAGCTTCCTCCTCTGCTTGCTAAGCTTCCTCCTCTGCCTGCTAAGCTTCCTCCTCTGCCTGCTAAGCTTCCTCCTCTGCCTGCTAAGCTTCCTCCTCTGCTTGCTAAGCTTCCTCCTCTGCTTGCTAAGCTTCCCTTCATTCACCGCCAGTCACTTCGGGCACGTGTCACGAAGCAGGAGTTAGCCGAGATAACGGCATGAAGTAAAACCCGGAACAGCTTTTTTTACTTCACTCCATGTTCCAGATTTATGGGATACCGGGTTTTACTCAGTAAACACATCCAGTTATCTCTCTCACTCTGCTCCGCTACCTTGATCTAGTCCCGCTGCCATTATTTAAACCTGCCAGCTAAATGATTTGTGCTAGCAGTAAATTCCGTGTTGCGCAACCGTCTGCCCCGTCACCACCCTACCGCTATCATCATCATCATCGTCGTCGTCGTGTTACGTCATGTTTCAGGATGTGGTCAATGCCAAATCTTGAACTTTCTGCTATTTTGGTTTTTGAATAATTGTTAGAGTCGTGTCTTTCCTGATTGAGCGATAGATATTTCTGTTCCAGAGGAAGGCAGGGCTGCAGCTAATGATTATTTTCATTATCGATTTTAATGTTTTGATTATTTCTTTCGATTAATTGATTGAATTGATTTAGTCTGTCAAAAATCAAAATTACTGGGATGGAGCGGTCTATTCCGTTGCCTACCAACACGGGGATCGGCGGTTCGAATCCCCGTGTTACCTCCGGCTTGGTCGGGCGTCCCTCCAGAAACACTTGGCCGTGTCAGCGGGTGGGAAACCGGATGTGGGTATGTGTTCTGGTCGCTGCACTAGCGCCTCCTCTGGTCGGTCGGGGCGCCTGTTCAAGGGGGAGGGGGAACCGGGGGGAATAGGGTGATCCTCCCACGCGCTACGTCCCCCTGGTGAAACTCCTCACTGTCAGGTGAAAAGAAGCGGCTGGCGACTCCACATGTATGGGAGGAGGCATGTGGTAGTCTGCAGCCCTCCCCGGATCGGCAGAGGGGGTGGAGCAGCGACCGGGAGGGCTCGGAAGAGTGGGGTAATTGGCCGGGTACAATTGGGGAGAAAATGGGGGGGGGGGGGGGGTTCAAAAATACTGATGAATGCCCATCTTGTTTGTAGAGTCCAGATTGACGTCTCTGGCCAACAGCCAAAATAACATCAACTATCAATTTCAATCAATCAAACAATCAATTTCCAAAGCTGTAATCGATTAATTTTCCGTCAATTAACTAATCGATTAATCAACTACTTGTTTTTAGCACCAGTGTAAGAAGAAGAAACTTGTGATTTCTTCTCTGTGATGCATTTTGTGATTAATTTGTGTTAGAGTTTGAGGCAGAATGTAAGAGGAGCTCCTCGGTGGACTACTTCTGGTACCGGCAGACGCTGAACACGACCCCAGACATCCAGGATGACGGCGGACTGCAGTGGTGGATCTTGTTGTGTCACATTTGTGCGTGGGCCGTGTTGTACGTCTGCTATATTCGGGGCATTGAGACCAGCGGAAAGGTACGGTGGTTCCTTCCTACCAGCATCTACAGTAACAGAAGAATTTGTAACGTTACTGCTAAAACAAACATGCCTAACAATAAAAAATAATCACTTTCAATCCTCAAGGCCGTGTATGTGACTTCAACCCTCCCCTACGTGGTGCTGACCATTTTCCTGATCAGAGGATTGACCCTGAAGGGTTCAATCAATGGCCTGAAGTTTCTCTTCACTCCAGACGTAAGTTGTCCACATTTTCTTTTCCATTTAGATATTACAAAGGCAGACTCAAAATGCATGACTTATCCAATTGCTGTTCTTTAATGCGTTTATCTAATTATAATTTTATTCTAATTTATAATTTAATTTAAATTTTTAATTTTCAAAATAATTTTATTTTGAACAGGACTCAACTTGTGGTGAATGAAAGCAAGAATACATGAATAAATAAATGAGAACCTAAAAAAAATCAAGTTTTTATTAAGTTTAACAATTATTCTGGTCAGTTTATACCATAGCCATGCTTATCAATATTTGGGTTCATTAGTACTACGTGTTAAACCAGTGCTTGCTCATAACATACCACAGAAGTTCATCACTAAATCAGCACTGACATAAATGCTTCTTCTAATAGTTAGCTGAGCTGGCCAATCCATCAACATGGCTGGATGCAGGAGCTCAGGTCTTCTACTCCTTCTCTCTGGCTTTCGGTGGGCTCATCTCTTTTTCCAGCTACAACTCAGTACAGTGAGTCTGCTGTTTCTCTTTTCCACTCATGCTAGTAGGGAACCAATCAGAATCAGAATCAGTTTTATTAGCCAGGTGAATTTGCAGATGAAGGGAATTTGACTCGGTGTTCGCCCACATGAAACGCAGGATGTAACAGCACATTATTCTCAGATGGCAGCGCAAATTCACGTTTGCAGCGGCCTCACCCAGTACCGGTGTGGGAAGATGGCAGTGTGAACTCGTGTTTGCGGCGGCCTCACCCAGTACCGTCCATGCAATGTCTTTGTCCACATCTGCGTCTAAGATGATCTTTCTTTGATGGCTGGGAGAGCTGGTGCTGGATCAGCTGGAAGAGCTTAGTCTGCTGCATCCTGCCTGGAGCTGTGCCCGAAGAGGAAACACCGAGGGTGGTCTGACAGGACACGGAAGCAGGGCAGACTAAGCTAACCGCTAGCCCAGGCAGACTGGCAGTTCTGATAACACCGAGGACGGTCTGGTGGTGGCCTCACCTAGTGTTGTCGTGTGGAGTACGTGGAAGTGTGTTGAAGGTGTCTGGCTGGGAAAGCTGGCATTGGATCAGCTGAGGGAGCTTGGTCTGCTGCGTCCTATGGGCCCAAGGAACATGGTCCTGACTGGAGCTGCGCCAAAAGAGGAAACACTGAGGGTAGTCTGACAGGACACGGAAGCGGGGCAGGCTAAGCTAACTGCTAGCCCATGCAGACCGGCAGTTCCAACAGTCATCCTGGTGTTGCACTGCTGTGGGCTGGGGGAAACCATGTTTCGTTTCATTTCATGTGTGCAAGTGCATGAAATGACGAAGTGTTTCTGATTTTGATTGTAAAGTATGGGGGGTAAACAAATTTGGGGAATAATACTGTAGGTCTCTTCTGTGCAGAAAAAATGATGAAGCCTGCAGATAACAGTTGTCCTCCTGTACACAGAAGTCACACATGAGAGTATCATACTGATAATACAGATGTTGAATAATGATAAATGAATACAGATGTGGGGAGTACTGACTTGAATAGGTGTTTTTTTCCCAACTTGTTTTCATGTAAAGCGTATTGAAGTGGACTTTCGTGTGGTAAATGTGGTACTGAAGATCAAGTTTAATTGACTGACATTAACGAGAAGTAAAAGCATTCACCTCTCTTCCTTCAGTAACAACTGTGAACAGGATGCAGTGATTATTTCCATCATCAATGGCATCACGTCTGTCTTCGCTGCCACAGTCATCTACACCATCATAGGCTTCAGAGCCACGGACAGATATGACACCTGTCTCGCGGGGTAGGACATGAAAAACCGTGCTAGCATCAAATTCTTGACTGTATATTTTGGAAATAATTCAAAGTTCCTCCAGCGTCAATTTTAACGTGATGGTCTGTTAGTATAATTTTATTTCTTCTTTTTGTTTCTAGAAACATCTTGGCATTATTGAATGCTTTTGAGCTTCCTGAGGGAAACATCACAGAGAGCAACTATGATGAGGCTTTACAGAACCTTAATGAAACCTACCCTGAAGTTATTGAAGGGCTGAAACTAGGAACCTGCGACCTGAACAACTTCCTCAGCGAGGTGCGATCCGCTTTCTGTACTATATGGAACTACATTGCTTTACACACAAATTCAAAATTACAAGAGAACATCTTAAACGAGAAATAGACTCTCAATCTACACTTTGATTTTTGTGCAACTTGTTTTTGCTCAATCTTTGCTGTTTTCTACACATTGTTGTATTTTATCTCGTATCTTTTTTTTACTTTGTGTTAATGTAAGCTGGGGTCATTGTGTTTCATGAGTCCTCGCCAAAGATTGTTTTCTGTCATGCGATGGACAATATTCAGAAGTATTCAGAATCTGAAAAGCACACATAGAGAGCAAAACTCCACCAAGGCTGGACATTAGCCTCCCCCCTATAAGATCCACACCATACTTCTACATTGACCTTTGCTGGAGGAAATGTGTTAGCTAGCTGAACATGTTAGCTAGATGTCTTCTAGCACTCTCAAGATGGTGATATGGAACAAGAACCTGGTCTCTCCAAACATTCTGCATGTCTATGAAGAAATTCTTTGCAAAAAGAAGTTGAATATCTCAAAAAGTAAAGTATACGGAATTTCGCCAATTTCATCTCAATATTTGTTCATATCCCCAAGGCCCAAGTGTTCATAAAATTCCATGAGAAGTCATGCATCCAATTTTGAGATATCCAGCTGACAGTTAAGCAGGTGAATAAGGGGGACAAACACAATTTCCCTGGTGGAGGAAATAGGAGAAGCTAAATGTGACGACTGATTGATTGATTGATTGATTGATTGATTGATTGATTGATTGATTGATTGATTGATTGACTGACTGACTGACTGACTGACTGACTGACTGACTGATTGATTGATTGATTGTCTTTGCCATTGCCTAGGGAGTTGAAGGAACCGGTCTGGCATTCATCGTGTTCACAGAGGCCATCATCAAGATGCCCATCTCCCCTTTGTGGGCTGTCCTGTTCTTCATAATGCTCTTCTGCCTTGGCCTGTCCTCCATGTTCGGCAACATCGAGGGAGTTTTAGTACCACTGCTGGACCTCAAGGTTTTCCCCAAGCACTGGCCAAAAGAAGCCCTCACTGGTAATTCCTCGCTTATTATCACTATCCATATTCATGGACCTCCAGCATGTTCCTGGTGTTCCCATCAGGAGTTAATCATTTGCTCCTTCACAGGTGTGATTTGCGTGGCCTGCTGTCTGGTGGGGTTGATATTCGTGCAGGGCTCAGGTAACTACTGGCTCTCCCTCTTTGACACCTATGGAGGATCCATCCCTCTGCTGGTCATTGCGTTCTGTGAGATGGTCTCCGTTGTGTACATATACGGAATAGACAGGTGAGGAACAAATATTTTATTGTATTGTATTGCAGACAGAAACACTGACTTATTATGCTAACACCACTGTACAGGTATTGTGGGGTGCTTTCAGTTTTCTTCTGTGTTCCTGCTGTAGTGTTGGGCAAATCTTTATTTGCATAGTCCTTAAGAATGGATTAAACCTTCATCCTCATCCTCATCATAATCATTATTATCATCATTATCATTAAGTTGGAGTGAAGACATGAGTTGGCAATACAAAAATATTTTGCAATCACAAAAAATAAAGTTGCTAAATTGCAGTTGTTAATGGTGCCTCAAAATGACCAGAGTGGAAAACTAGTAAAAACACAATTACATTTTTATCTATCAATCTGCAGTTAAATTACCAATTTAATTGTATGTAGTATAACTACTCTCTAACCAGTGGTTTAAATGGCTTGTCAATCATCTTGAAAATCACTCATGACCAGTAAACAAGTACTGATGTTGTGATAGGTGCTCATTTTATCCTCTTGGTGACAACTAGACCAAAATCTTCACATACAGCAGATACACCATATATTACTGAATAGCCTATGTAAATGGGGGGGGGACACTCTTAAAAAAAAAAAAAAAAATGTCAGTTATGATGGTGGTAATTATCACTGTTATTATTGTTCATCGTACATTTTATTACCCTTATTAATAAATATGTACCCCATTTTCGATATCACACGTAATGCGTATGATTTTTCTCCCCCACAGGTTCAATGAGGACATCAAATTCATGATTGGCCACAAGCCCAACCTCTTCTGGCAGATAACATGGAGGGTGATCAGCCCTCTCATCATGTTGTTCATCTTTGTGTTCTACCTCATCACAAAAGTGACCGAAAAGCTGCTTTACAAAACCTGGGACCTGGAATCGGTAGGTTCTGATTAATGAACTCATCTGAACTGGTCCATCTCGAAGTGACGCAAATACTTTAAAACAGGGTTGGCATGGTGGTTTTAACTGCAATTTGCACAGAGTTCAGTACCAAATACACTCAGCTGAACATCTGAGAATATCAGCCTAGCCTAGCGAGTTACCTGAAGGCAGGTCGTCCCTGGTGGACTGATGTACTGGATCTGACATACACGAAGGAGTCACATTGATTATTTGGTATGATGTACTTTGGTTTAATAGAAAGCAGGCGCATCCAGGTGATGTAGTGGACTATTCCATTGTCTACCAACATGGGGATCAGCGGTTCGAATCCCCATGTTACCTCCGGCTTGGCCGGGCATCCCTACAGACACAATTGTCCGTGTCTGCGGGTGGGAAGCCGGATGTGGGTACGTGTCCTGGTCGCTGCACTAACGCTTCCTCTGGTCAGTCGGGGTGCCTATTCGGAGGGGGGGGGGGGGGGTAGCGTGATCCTCCCACGCGCTACGTCCCCCTGGTGAAACTCATCACTGTCAGGTGAAAAGAAGCGGCTGGTGACTCCACATGTATGGGAGGAGGCATGTGGTAGTCTGCAACCCTCCCCGGGTCGGCAGAGGGGGTGGAGCAGTGACCGGGACGGCTCGGAAGAGTGGGGTGATTAGCCAAACACAATTGGAGAGAAAAAGGAGAAAAAAAGACAAAGCCTTGGAGGCTGCTGGTTTTGTAGGCTGTGAAAAACAAAGAAGCGCGAGGAGGAACTGAGACACATGACACTTGGCTCGGTGTGTGAACAAGTAGTTTTGTACAGGACCAGCTTCTCCACCATCTTTGGCGGGTACGGTCACACAAAGCTCTGTTGTCCGACTGGACATGCTTTGAAAGATCACCTGCAAACTGGGTCAAATTTCAAGTAATTTGAAGTTTCAACGCAGTTGGTATTTCTTTATATATACATTTTTAAATATGTTTTAGTGGTGTGCATCGCTCTGTCCATTAGAAAACAGTGGATCAGTGATCCTGTGTTGTCTCACAGTAACAGGGTCCTGAGTTCAATGTCCCACGTTTCTCATGAGTCCTCTGGGTGTTGCTGTTTCTGCTCGAAGACATGCATGTCAAATGAACTAGACTTTAAATTGTCTATAGGTATGTATGGAGAGTGTGTGTGTGTGTGTGTGTGTGTGTGTGTGTGTGTGTGTGTGTGTGTGTGACTGACCTGATGGACTTGTGACCTCTCACCCGGGTGTCTTTCTGTCTCTTGTCCTGCACATATTTGTAAAGGCAACATCATCATGAACATCACGAACAGTCGCACAACATAGAAGTACAAGATCAAACACATGTTGTAACACATCCTCTATTTGTGTTTTGTGTTTGCAGGCCAATTTCCCTGTATTAGAAGAGAAGTCGTATCCCGCCTGGGTTTCTGTGATCATCTTCATATTGGCGGGGGTACCCAGTATCGCTGTGCCTGCAATTGCTCTTTATAAATGTATAAGGTCAAAGATGTGTAAAAAGTCACGCCTCGAGGAGCATCCGGATGTCTCCGTCAAGTCTGCGTCTTAAGATCCTCTTCACTGACCCGCGGGGAAGGTTTGTCCTTTGCACACCATTATGACTTACCGGATGCCGTACTGTCTCCAGGAATGTGTGATGTGGTTGAAATAAAGGTTAAACCCTACTCTTTCATAAAATATATAACTTTATGTATATATAAAATCATGAATATAAATAGGTAATTATATATGTATATTTCATAAATATATTGTTTTTTATTTAAGACAACCTTCTTCCTTTGCACCAGATGTACATATTGGGCGGTGTTCAGTTTTTGAAGGCGTCTTATCTCCGTATCCATCCATCCAACGTCAGCCTCCTTATGTCTATGTAGATTCATATCAGTCATCAATCATCATCTTATAAAGCCAATTACATTGATTTTTTTTTATGCACAAATGTGCAATATGAATATAGTTTGACTAATATTTAAGCTCAGGGCTGACTGCAGGATTTGTGTAGAGCGTCTTGTGTTTTTGTTTTTTTTTCTCCATGTACATTTAGAAACAACATGACTGGCTTGTACAGGGTTCAAAGGTCAAAGATATAGTCAGGAACCAGACCATGAAATGCCTTAAAAGTAATGAGCAAAATCTTAAAATCGACTACAATGTACAAGCAACCATGAAGAGAAGCTAAACCGTGATCCCGTCTTGGTTCTCATTTAAAGTGTATTGTTAGCGTAGCGCAACTACACCAGAGTGTAAGGACAGTTCACTTCATTGTTTATAGTAACATTTATGTTTAGCATTACACTTGAGATCAAGCATTGTCATCCATGACGTTCAGTTCAACATTGATATTCTAATAAAAAACGTTCAAAGTACAAATACGTGCCAGTTGAGTCCTTTCGGGTGCCCCCACCCAAGTAAAACTGTCCTCAATTAAAATCAGGGGCTATGCCTCTGATAAAGTCATGGATAAAATCAGAGGGTGCAGCCATCATCAAGCCACCATGCAAGATTTATTTTTGGTCTTTAATCTGTGTTTTTGGAGCTTTGGGTTTCAACCACTAGGGTGCAGTGTAACCTATGTCAGCACAACCCCAACCATGATGTTTAATAAAACGTACACCAGATATATGGGGAAGTAAGAACATCTCTAAAGGCCATTTATTTTCATGTTGTGTGTCCATGTCCAGTCTATAGCATGATGGATGGCAATAGTGTCAAGTAGTAAAAAAAAAAAATCATAAACCAGGATTGACTGGGCTGATGTAGTATCATTATTCTCATTTGTATGAGAACAAGTAAAAAGTGAAACAATCTCTTGGAGCTTTACATATCAGCCAATGCTTTGTTTGTCCAGTGACTACGGACACTCTACAACAAAAACCTAGAAGATTGAATGAAATAGAATGAATCATCTCACATTTTCTAGCTTTATGCTCAGTTATCATTAAAAAAGTAAAATTAGAAAAAAACATGCATTTTTGATTAGGGCACTTAAATTATATTCAGCTGGAGCCAGCATAGTCTAGCATAGTCGACCTATCTGTCTATCTATATACAATACAATCAATAATACTCTTAATAGTTATAAAAGTTTTGAAAATAATAATCTTTTCTTTGTAGTCAAACTTCCAAACAATACAAGTTAGATCTGCTTTGAAAACTGTATCATGGCTTGAATTCTTATATGCCTTTAACTGGAATTTATCTGTATATCCAAGACTTGGTCTCCTAATGTAGAGAAGATTTACAGTTACATCACATCTGAGAGTTAATACAACACAAGCAAGGATCTAGTCAGGGGACAACAATGCAAGTAAGTGCCAAAAAACTAGATAAAAGATAAAGTACTCTTTGTGATATCATTCAAACTTTTCAAGTGGAACTTGTGGTACACATGTAGGGTAAATTGACTCCTAATGAACTCCAGGTTTATGTTCTACTCTTTGTGTGAACAAAGGTTTAACTGGTACGGTAGTCTTGTGCTCAGAACATACACATGGAGCTCAAGACTTCCGGAAGGCATCCTGCTGGTTCAGACTGATGAACCCTGCAGACTGGTCTGATCACGAGCGTCCCAGCTGTGAATCCTGCCATGGGACCTTTACTGCATGTCAAATCCTGCTGTCTTCAGCCTTTGTTTCTCCTCTATCTCTGCAGGGATGGGCAACGTGATCCAGAAAGGTCTGGTGTGGGTGCAGGTCTTTGTCCCAACCAAGCAGTTACACACCTGAGTCTACAAATCAAGGTCCTTAGCAAAGACTATTGGTTCAGGTGTGTAACTGCTTGGTTGGAACAAAGATGTGCACCCACACCGGCCCTTTCTGGATCATGTTGCCCATAAACGAATCCGGCGACTAATTTGTGTGTTCCGCCATCTTGCGTCGCCGCCATTACTGCGGTGGCGAGTCGTAGTCGTAGTGCAGCAACATCGGCAGTCACCCTAGATGAATAGAGATTGACTACAGCTAACCAAAACCTACCGTGCTGTTGTTATTGGGGAAAAAGTCATTCCTGTTAATATTCTTGATCTACTCCTAGCAACCATCTTGGTCCTCTTAAGTCCTTTCTGTTAATATTCTTGATCCACTCCTAGCAACCATCTTGGTCCTCTTAAGTCCTTTCTGTTAATGTTCTTGATCCACTCCTAGCAACCATCTTGGTCCTCTTAAGTCCTTTCTGTTAATATTCTTGATCCACTCCTAGCAACCATCTTGGTCCTCTTAAGTCCTTTCTGTTAATATTCTTGATCCACTCCTAGCAACCATATTGGTCCTCTGCACGCTATGTGAAGTCTAGAGTCAATGTAAAGAGTCCATGTTAGAGTGTGGTCTCACACCGGGGCACTCTTCATGAAGTAAAGCCTTGTGTGTTTCGCATTCAGTTTTTTTTTCTTCCAAAGTTGGAAGTTTGCCGCTACTGTTGGATCAGCTGAGAACTGCACAAGTTCTCAGCTGACATCGTTGTCAAAAGTAACGTTACATAGAAAGTAAAGGTAAAAGTTCAAAATTGTACAATTCTTATCACAGCTTGCATTCAAACGCGCGCATGTCGTAGAGAGACGCCACAGCACCTTGTTTACTTCCGGTACGTCCCCGGATGTATAGTCCCGTCAAATAAAGACCAGAGACAAGAAAAGAAACCTCGTCCTAAATTTGAACCATGGTGTTTGGCATGAATGAAATCCAGAACATTGTTGCTGTACACCGGCTAATGTCAAAGCGAGGTTGACCTATCTGTCCAGTAGAGGTCGCTGTTTCATTGTATGGCGTGAGTTAAAGGGAGAGAATTAAACAAAAGCTTGTAAATGGGAATAGAGACCAGAGCTTGGGAATGAGACAGTCTGATCCGGCACTGTCGTAAATTAAAGTTATATATTGATCTCATATGTTCTGTATTCGCCTCTGATTTTTCAAAAGCGGGTCGTGTGCACTTATACTTTTTTAGTATCACGCACAATTTCATCTATGACAAAACTTCTATTTATAATGCCAAATTCTCATAAAGAATTGTATTCCATGCACAAAATATTAATTTACAATCATAGTTTCCTTCTAATATGTCATGTTATTTACTGTGTTTTTGCATTTCCGTCGACTATAGCGCTGCTGTTATCAATAGCATGCCTTGCAGATTTACACAGGGCCTTTGATTAAACAACCCGAATTAGACACATTGTTCCCTTTGCTTTTAGAGCCAATGAGCAGCGTGTGAGCTTGATAATACAAATGTCCATATCATGAACCAAAGTGCTACCACACAGGTACAAAGCTGCCAGGGCCTCATATCTCCCATGACAGAGTCAGGTGTAGAGGATTTGCGCGTCTCAAATAATATACCTCAAACACAAGGAAAGACTGAATCAATCCAAACTGCAACTGAAGCAAAATGGTGACGGACACCCAGGACACGGGTGCAGACGTGACTCAGGCTCACGGATGTAAAGAGATGACCGAGAGACCAAAGTGGGACAATAAGGTTCAATATCTGCTGAGCTGCATTGGTTTTGCAGTGGGACTTGGGAACGTTTGGAGATTTCCATATCTGTGTCAGATATACGGAGGCGGTAAGAGGAATATAAGTAGTTTACCAGTGAAATACCTTCTAATGTCAACACAAACGTTGTATTTGGGAGCCAAACAGTTGTGTGATGATGACGATCACGTTATCTAATTCGCCTTCAATTAAAAGGGAGGCTGAACATCTTCATCTTCAATTATTTTACTGTCCATTGGATATTTAGTTATAAAATGAGACATGATTCATTATAGCAAACTGTATGGTTTAAATTAGTGGCGTGTGTTATTAGCATAGCATAGGAAACAGCACATTTAATACACGATAGTTTACTTTATGCTGAATATGAAACTGTTCGGCAGCTTATAAATCTTGATTGACACCATACATAGCAATTAATTTACAACAAATACATAAATGTACATGGCGAACACGTTCCTTTTTGACTACGAAAAATAAACCTCATCATGAAACATACTGATGGGTTTACATTTTGCCATGTATTCCTGTCTCATGTATTCTGAAGTCACTACAGAAACCCTGTCAAACCGAGTGTAAATGGGCTTTGACTATATTCAACTATCAAATCTTAATATTCAAGTATTCTCCATCAACGCTTGTGTTAAAAGTGTTATAAGCCATTGAAGACGTACCAAAATACTCTGAGACTTTATCTGCATATTTTTTCTTGTTGTTGTTGAACAGTATTTGACCTGGAAAGGATTTTGGTCATTTTTGCGTGTTCCTGTTTCCACTGAGGGAAGATGTCTTGTGATGTCGTCACTGCAGACTGTTTTAACATTTACCAGCCTACTTTTCACTGGATGTCCACACCGGACTAGGCCTTCTACATGGAGCACTGCTTTACCAAACAGAAAACACTATAACCACTAATTCTCTCTGATCCACAAAAATCTGCAAGCAAAAACGAAACAAAACAAAACAGCCGCACGAGGAGAATTAAATTAGAAAAGGAGAAGGAGAGTAATAACAACCACGTGAAATGTGCAGCAACGTCCATGTGGCAGGGTTTTGTTTAATGCCAGCCACCCGCTTGATGTGATATAGTGTGATAAGCTCTGATAGTCGACAATAAAATGTCCGGTGAAAATAAACTGAATGACTTTCTGTCAGACACGCAATGTCAAAGCTTCTCGGGTGAAATCAGCTGCTTACTGATAAGCCAGGAGAAATTCAGTTTGAACAATGCGTGGCTGTCAGATACTGTGGGAACTTTTTTTTTTTTTTACTTGGTTCTGCTTCAAGGGGCTTTCCTGATCCCGTATCTCATCGCCTTGGTGCTGGAGGGCCTGCCCCTGCTGCACATGGAGCTGGCTATTGGACAAAGACTCCGCATGGGAAGCATTGGAGTCTGGAATTCAATCTCTCCCTATCTGGCTGGCGTAGGTAAGAAGGTTTTGGCATCAATCATCTTATTTTAGAAATTACATTAGGCAACACAATAGACTCAAGATCCAAGAACTTTATTGTCATTGTGCAAGCGCAACGAAATAGCAGTTGTGTCAACCTTAAAATGGTGCATACATAAAAGAGATAAGAAAATATAAAATACCAGCTATACAAAGTAAAGAGTATAAACAATATAAGTACAGAATATTAGTATAAGGTATGGAATGCAATACAGTTAACCATAAGATACAACTTACGGGGTGCAAAAACATCATCAGCAGAAATGCAGTAAAGGTGCAGTGGACATATATGAAGTGGCTTAAAGTGACATGTCAATAACTATTGCAAATATTGCACATGTCCAGTGGGGGCAGTACATCAGTCACGTCGGACTGAGGAGATGTCTGAGTTCATTAGTGCCACAGTCTGTGAATGTTCTCATTCATCCAGGTCATAGTTATCCAAAGGAATTGAATCAAGTGCAACTGGACTTAGTTAACCAAGTCCAGTTGCACTTGATTCAATTCCTTTGGATTAGTGCCACAGCTTTTGGAAAGAAGCCGTTTTTCAGTCTCTTTGTGCATGCGTGGATTGATCTGAAATACCTACCTGATGGGAGGGACTGGGTATGCCACAAAAGGGTATGAGAGGCCGTCTAGGCCGTAATGCTCAGCTACACTCTCTCATACCATATCAAACCTCTCACACGCACAATCAAACCTCTCACACGCACTATCAAACCCACTCGCATTCACTATCAATTCCTCTCTCATACACATTATCAGACTCTCTCACACGCATTACCAAACCTTTCTCACATACTATTAAACTCTATCACCGTTTGATAGTGTATGAGAGAGGGATTGATAGTGAATGAGAGCTTGATAATGCACGAGAGAGGGTTTGATAGTGTGTGAGAGAGTTCAATAATGTATGAGAAAGGGCTTGATAGTGTGTGAGAGAGTGTGATAGTGCGTGAGAGTTTGATAGTGCATGAGAAAGGGTTTGATAGTGAATGAGAGAGGGTTTGATAGTGCATGAGAAAGGGTTTGATAGTGAATGAGAGAGGGTTCGATGGTGAATGAGAGAGGGTTTGATAGTGCATGAGAAAGGGTTTGATAGTGAATGAGAGAGGGTTTGATAGTGCATGAGAAAGGGTTTGATAGTGAATGAGAGAGGGTTTGATAGTGAATGAGAGAGGGTTTGATAGTGAATGAGAGAGGGTTTGATAGTGAATGAGAGAGGGTTTGATAGTGCATGAGAAAGGGTTTGATAGTGCATAAGAGAGGGTTTGATAGTGCATAAGAACGGGTTTGATAGTGATTGAGAGAGAGTTCAATAGTGAATGAGAGAGGGTTTGATAGTGCATTAGAGAGGGTTTGATAGTGCGTGACAGAAGTTTGATAGTGTGAGAGAGGGTTTGATAGTGCATGAGAGAGGGTTTGATAGTGCATAAGAAAGGGTTTGATAGTGATTGAGAGAGAGTTCAATAGTGAATGAGAGAGGGTTTGATAGTGCATTAGAGAGGGTTTGATAGTGTGTGAGAGAAGTTTGATAGTGCATGTGAGCGAATGTAGTTGAGAGTTGTGGCCTAGAGGGGGAGTGACTCTACTCTGTGTGCACAATGTTATGTTGATATCTGATGTGCTCCAAGATGAAGCACCTCCCTCTCTCCATCTCTGCACATAGGTGTGGCTTCCCTGTCTGTGTCCTTCCTGGTAGGCCTGTTCTACAACACCATCCTGGCCTGGGTCCTCTGGTACTTCTTCCACTCCTTCCAAAATCCACTCCCTTGGCGGGACTGTCCAGTCAACTCAAACCTCACTGGTAATGAATTTGTTGTCAATAAAACCGTGGTGCTATATTACATTATGAAACAAGTCTGCTTTGCTGTTAATAATAATAATTTACATTTATATTGTGCTTTTGTCGCTACCCAGAGTGCTTCACAGTGGCGAAAGCGATCGCAACAGAAATGAGAAAATTAAAAAGGTCGTTTGACGTAAACAAATTATCATTAAATTCGAACAAAACAAAGATAATGTTGTTTGGAAATTGTAAAATAAACACTCGAGGAAAATTGATGACAGACCATGTCTGCATAGTACGAGTATATGAAAATAAACGTCTAGGTGTGATAAGAAGCCAGCAAGGAGTCCTGGGAAAAACGAGGCACATTCTGGATCAATATACCTCCACTGCAGGTACATTGTGGCATCAAAATGATTTCCAAACAATTTATTGTGAAGAGGTATAGGGATGAGGAAGGGCTGTGGTACCTGTTTAAGTTTTATTGACCACTAGCGTAACTAGTCAGCGCCGGGCCCCAGTGTAAGATGGTCAAAGCGGCCCCGGCCTGCCCCTCACAATCAGACGTAACACACCATCATGTCAGCAGCAAATGAAAGAAGTGAAAGTGCACAAATGAAGTGGCTACTAGGAAAACAGACTGCCATGCTATAGAGGAGGAGTCACACACAGGGATCGCCGATTCGAATCCCCGCGTCACCTCCGGCTTGGTCGGGCATCCCTGCAGACATGATTGGTCGTGTCTGCGGGTGGGAAGCCGGATGTGGGTATGTGTCCTGGTCGCTGCACTAGCGCCCCCTCTGGTCAGTGATCCTCCCACATGCTACGTCCCCCTGGTGAAACTCCTCACTGTCAGGTGAAAAGAAGCGGCTGGTGACTCCACATGTATCGGAGGAGGCATGTGGTAGTCTGCAGCCCTCCCTGGATCAGCAGTGGGGGGTGAAGCAGCAACTGGGATGGCTTGGAGGAGTGGGGTAATTGGCCGGATAAAAAGGGGGAAAATCCCCCTCCCAAAAAAAAGAGGAGTCATAATAGCAAGGCCAGGACAGTGATAGACTAGTCTACTTAACAAAACCTGGTGTCGGAGCACCATACCAGATGAAAACATCAGTGACGGCGCTCCTGCAAATAGACAACATTATTCATGTGTGCATCCAGGCCTTATAAACACAAACCTACGTGTGTATTAGTCAAATAAATATTAAATAAGTTCTACCTTACACCATAGCTGCACTCTTCAGGCTGCATAGTACGCAGTAGTATGCATGTCCGTGATTACATGCGGACACAACATACCATATACCGTAGACTGAGTGCTAGAGATCTTCGATGCAATAGTGGGGAGATAAAGAGGGGTCCCTGCATGCGGGCCCCTCTTTGCAGGCCCCAATACAACCACACGACCTGCATATATGGTAGTTTTGCCACCGTTACTACACCGGGTGATACTTGGGTTGTGCATAGAACTGTGATAACTGTTTATAAATTGTATATACAATACAGGTTATGAGTTATTGATGAGTAAATGGTAAATGGGCTGTATTTTATATCGCGCTCCTCTAGTCTACCGACCACCCAAAGTACTTTTTTACAGTGTATGGGCTAGCAATACATTAGGAAGTGTATACTTCCTCCTGCTCCTTTTCAAACATAATATTTAATTCATGTTGCTTATGAGAATTTGTTGTATAGGTTTGTTGTTCATTTCATTTCATTTTATTATTATTCTTGTTTTGTTTTTAGCTTCTTTTCTTTTTTTGGTTGTTGTCTTTTTTTACATGTTAAAAATAAAAATATACCATTCCCTGGGGGGAAACTCACCTCAACCACCACCAACGTGTAGCACCACCTGGGTGGTGCACAGCAGCCATTTTGCTCCAGAACGCTCGCCACACATCAGCTTGAGGTGGAGAGGGAGGAGTCATTGAGCCAGTTACATGGGGGGGGGGGTTTGGTGGCCAGATGGAGAGAGCCAGGATGTGATTTTGCCTGGACACCAAGGGACCCCCCTCTACTCTTTGAGATCAGTGTCATGGGATATTCAATGACCACAGTGAGTAAGGACCTCGGTTTGAGGTCTCATCTGAAGGACAGCTTCTCCTACAGCACAGCGTCCCCATCACTGCACTGGGATGTTTTGTTTTTAATTAGGGCCAGAGGGAAGACTGCCCCATACTGGCCCACCAACACCACTTCCAGCAGCAACTTGGTTTTCCCAAGGGGTCTCCCATCCAAGTACTAGCCGAGCCCACACCTGCTTAGCTTCTGTCATGCGGCAGAGCCAGGGACCATGATGGTATGGCTGCCAGCACGCTGTACTGATACACGCTACCCTTCTGATACTACTCTGTACTTACACACAGATGAGACACCCCACTATTTCCGAATACTTTATAGATATAGACGTTGTCAGATATATTTATTTAAACTTTTAAATGTTGTGTTCAGAAGACTTCCGGTTATGGCGAGGGACTAGGGCAGGGGTCAGGAACCTTTTTGACTGGGAGAGCCATAAAAGCAAAATATTTCTAAATATATTTCATTGAGAGCCATATAGCATTTTTAACGTATAATAAATTAAATATGTCTTACTTTTAATGCAACTTCTGGTGCCGCATGGTTTTGCTGATGGCCTTGTAGTCTGGTTCATACGTGGTGAGGTTGAGCTTCATGCAGGCGTTGAGGCTTCCATCAGTTAAACGTGAGCGTAGGTTGGTCTTAATGTTCCTCATATGCGAGAATGACTGCTCACATGCATATGTAGAGCCAAACATGGTCAATACGGCAATACTCACACGCTGCATTGTGTGGTATGTCACAGGAAGCTCGTTCCAAGTTTTAAGAATCAGCTGGTCTTCAGGTTGAAGATTTTTCATTTCTGTCCACTTGTGTTCCCTCGCCAGCTCTGCTCGCTGTCGCGCAAGACTTTCCAACTCTCCATTAAGTGACTTGAACTTACTCATCCACATGTCTGATGCCTTCAGGTCAGCAACTTCCAGCTCAAAGTCTCCCATAGAGACCCCGGGGATGCATGTCAGGTCGATTTTGTCCACTGCACACTCATGTGGATGAGTGATGAACTTGAAAAGACCAGTGCGCGCACGAAATTCTCCAAAATGTGCTTTGAATGACTGCAGGAGATTGGACGTAAAGCCATCTAGCTGCTGGAGATCCAGATGTTGAGTGGAGTCACTTGCTAAGCATGCATCTCTAAATTGTTGCAGTCTTTCAAAGTGCAGAAGACGACCTGTTTCAATGTCCCTGAGAAAGACTTCCAGCTTGCTTTCAAATGCAAACACTGCTTGTTGAAGGGATGAGATTGTATTTCCAATACCTTGCATTTTCACATTGAGCTGGTTCAGATGGCCAGTTATATCCACGAGATAGTGAAAGTGCAGGAGCCAGTCAGTGTTGTCTAGCTCAGGGTGCTTGACGCCTTTCATTTCAAGAAAAGTCCGGATTTCACTCAGGCAAGCTGCAAAACGGCTGAGCACCTTCCCCCTTGACAACCAACGCACGTTGCTGTGTAAAAGCAGACCGGGATAATGATTCCCAACTTCTTCTAACAGAGCTTTAAACTGGCGATCATTTAAAGCTCGGGCAACAATAAAGTTGACCACTCGAATGACCAGAGACATCACCTCGCCAAGCTCCTGGCCACACGTCTGAGCGCAAAGCGCCTCCTGGTGCAGGATGCAATGAAAACTTAGGATGGCTCTCTTTTCATGTTCACGGAGAAGCGCTACAAATCCTTTGTTCTTCCCCAACATACAGGGTGCACCATCAGTACAGACAGAAATAAGTTTATCCATCGGTAGTTTTTTTTTCTTTAGCAAACTCCATGAAAGACGTGAATAAATCCTCTCCTCTTGTTGTCCCTTTCATTGGCAAAACAGCCAAGCTTTCCTCACGCAGTGTGTCACCTGCAGCATAACTGGCAATGATACTGCACTGAGATAGATGGCTAACGTCTGTTGACTCATCTAACGCGAGAGAAAAGTATGTCCCGGCGTTTATGTCCTTAATTTGTGTTTCCTCGACTTGATTTGCCATCATGATGCTACGATCGTGCACAGTTCTTGCTGACAGGGGCATGTCTTTTATTCGTTTGATTATCTTGTCTTTATTTGGGAAGTCATCAAACAGTTCATTGGCCACATCAAGCATGAATGTTTTGGCGTACTCGCCATCTGTGAATGACTTTCCATTCCTTACTATTGCCAAAGCCCCCGCAAAGCTAGCGGAATTCCCGTCACCTTGCTTGGTCCACACACGTAGTTGCTGCTGACTCGTCTGCACTCTCCGCTGTAGCTCCTCGCATGCCCTTTTCCTGCCGTCCCCCGCTGGAGATTTCCGTGCAAATGAAGCATGGTGCGTATCGAGGTGCCGCTTTATATTTGACCGTTTCATCGATGCAATTTTATCATAGCATATTAGACATACCGCAGATCCTGCTCTCTCCACAAATGCAGATTCCTCTGTCCACGCAGCCTGGAATGCACGGTAATCATCGTCTTTTTTTCTTTTTGCCATCTTTTCCGTTACAAGGGTTGAAGCGGATAAACTAGTTGGCTATCTGATAAAACTGATTTCTTCACCTTTACAATGACCCGGACATGCTCGCGAGCCATTGGTTCCCGACCCGACCCACGGGTGACCCGTGAAATATATCTTCAAAACTAATTTCTGTTTACTTTAAAATGACACAGTATTATTAAGAAATATCACAAGTATTTTAAAATCAGTTCCAAACTGATTTTAAAAAAAAATTTTTTTTCAACTCAAAATTGTCTGGGAGCCATATGCCGTCACCGGAAGAGCCATATATGGCTCGCGAGCCCTAGGTTCCCGACCGCTGGACTAGGGGGTCGCACATCTCAAGCTCTGCAGCTACCGTGTAAATTAATCCTACAATACTAATCCGAATCTTGTCTAAAGTCACGCAATACGTGTATAAGAGTACCCAGAACTAAAATGTCAGGGAAAAACCCGAAAGAAAAGGAAAAGAGAGAAAAAGAGAAGGAGAAAAGGAAATCGCGACACGAGGAAGAGGCTGAGAAGGTTAGCGACGCCATGCAGGTTGAAAATATGGCTAACGAAGGAGACGACCACGAGGAAGAAGATGACGAAATGTTAGACACAGATAAGAATAGCAACCTAGATATCATGAAAGCCATACAGTCTTTGAAAAGTGGACTTTACAAGAAAATTGATGGAGTGCAAGCGACAATTGCGGATGTAAAGAAACAAATACAGGAATGCATGGGTCGCATGGAACAGGCCGAGCAACGGATTTCTGACGTGGAGGACGACGTTAAGAAGCTAACACCCCGAGTTAGCACGCTGGAAAACACCGTCAAAAGCCTTACTGACAAAGTGGAGGACTTGGAATGCAGGAGTCGGCGAAATAACGTAAGGTTGGTGGGCCTACCGGAGAAAGAAGAGGGCCAGGATGCACCTGCATTTTTGGAGAAGTGGTTGCCGGAGGCTCTGAACATGGATCCGCGGGAGGGCTTGGTAGTGGAGCGAGCTCATAGAATCGGCGCTCCGGTAGACTCTCGCACGGGTCGTCCAAGGACATTGATCATGAGCTTCATGAATTTTAAGGACAGGGAGCGAGTACTAAAGGCAGCCAAAACCAAGGGACAGGTCCTTTACAAGAACACGCCGGTCCGTTTTCACATCGACCTCTCTGCTGGGGTGCACAAGATGCAGCGCGACTACGACCAGGTCCGGAAGAAGCTGAGGGACCAGGGGATCCACAAGCACAGAATCATCTTTCCAGCCCGGCTCCTGGTAACACACGACGAGAGACCCCACACCTTTCAAACCCCGGCAGAAGTGGAGCGGTTTATTCAATCCCTCGGATAAGGACTAATGCAGTAGGCTATTAAGCTCACTTTATTTTATTTTATTTCCATTTACACGAAAGATGTAGCTACGTGTTCGGACTGTCGCCATTTTGTTTTTGTTTAGGCTTTATTTTTCTACCTGGACAGGACGGAGTCTGGTTTATAGCTAGACTATTCAGCTTTTGTGGAATGCACTTAACCCTGAATGAGAGACAATGTCCAAGCACCAGCCGAAATGACATGGGCACATCCAAGTAGGCCTAGACCTAAGGGACAGAGAGAGTCATCATCGGTTTATGCGCCTGTCGGAGGAAGGAAGGCCCAATGCATCGCGGACTCTTGTGACCAGGCTACAGACTTTTCCCTCTCCTCGTCTTCCAGTCTACATGCACGGGTTCCAGGTTTGTGTATGTGCTCGGATGGTTAATTTTATATATGCCTACATGTTGTTGGCGTTGAACAGTTCATTAATGATGTTATGTGTGATTAGTATTTAGAAAAAGTAAGATAGCGAGCTGGAGCGAGAAGAAAAGAAAAGTTAGAGAAACTCGTTTTAGCGGTAGTTAAACGTGGGATGGGAGGGAATGTCCAGAGTTCCTGGACTTTAGGTTCGTATGGGGTTGAGGGTGGGTTTTTGTGGTTTCATTTTATTATTTATTCTTTCATCAGTGGGTGTGGTTTGTCAAAGTACTTCTTCACTACGGTTCCTAATATAACATACCGGAATCAATGTCAGAGAGTTGCAAGGTAAAATTTCGTGGAATTGTAGGGGTTTGATCAAACTCACAAAAGTGAAGCAGGTAATGAGCAGGATAAAATCCTTGAAATCAAAAATCGTTTTTTTTTACAAGAAATACACATGGTGGATGAGGACGTTCCCAAAATAGCAAGACGATGGCAGGGTCAAGTGTTGTCTGCTCCTTACACCACTCATGCTAGAGGGGTTATGATACTAATTCATAAATCGGTTCCATTACGGGTACAGCATGTAGTTAAGGACCCTGCAGGGAGGTATATTATAGTCCAGGGTAGGTTATTATCTGAAACCTTAACTTTGATAAATGTTTACGGCCCCAATGAAGATGACTCTAAATTCTATAATAGTCTGTTTTTGACTGCTTCAAATCATCCTGGGAAATACATAATAGCTGGTGACTTTAACTGTACGTTAGATCCTTCAAAAGACAGGTCAACTGGTTTAGATGATACCCACAGTAAGTCCAGAAAGACGACACACCATTTTATGAAGGAATTGAATCCGTTTGATGTTTGGAGGCATGGTAAACCGAACGCAGTAGAATATTCCTGCTATTCCGGTACTCATAGAACTCACTCACGCATAGACTACTTTTTGGTTTCAGTGCTACTTGTCTCCAAAATACATGAATGTCATTATAGTAGTATAGTTCTGTCTGACCACGCTGCAGTATCCTTGACCTATGAAGATAATAACTTAGTGTGCGACCCCCCGAGATGGCGTTTTCAACCCGGGTGGCTTGCGGATCCTACATTCATAGATTTCTTAGATAAGCAGATTGACCTGTATTTTGAATGTAACAAGTCCCAGACTTCTGCTAGCACAAGGTGGGAGGCTTTCAAAGCCTTTATCAGGGGCCAAATCATTTCCTTCACTAGTTCCAAGAAAAAGGCTACACGACTTGAAATGAAGACATTAGATGAGGAAATTAAAAAACTGGAAACAGAAATATATAATAATAGAAATATACCTAAAGATGTTCATACAAGACTGCTACTGCTTAGAGCACAGTACAATGAACTGGCAGCTAATAAAGCGGCTGCTAATTTAATGAGACTCAAACAGTCCTACTATGATCAGGGGGAAAAGCCCGGAAAACTTCTAGCATGGCGCATTAAACAACAACAAACAGAAAGGTCTATTAATTGTATTGAAGTCCCAAGTGGTAGAACTATAGTGGACCCGACAGAGATTAATGAAGCCTTTAGAGACTTCTACGGGAAATTATACAGCTCTGAGTGCTCTCCTAATCTGGACACGCAAACACAATTCCTAGACAATCTTAATATTCCTAAAATTTCGGAAGAGGAAAGTAGAGTATTAGATCAAAATGTAACTGCATTGGAAATTGCAGAAGCAATTGGGTGTATGCAGGCTGGAAAATCAGCGGGTCCAGATGGCATCCCTATAGAGATTTATAAAAAATTTCAAACCAAATTAATACCACCCCTCTTGGAGATGTTTCAGGAATCCTTTGAGAATGGTCTTCTCCCTACATCTATGAGGGGCGCCCTAATCACTTTACTCCCAAAACCGGGGAAACCAAATACAAAATGTGAAAATATGCGTCCAATTAGTCTCCTAAATTCTGATACAAAAATACTCTGTAAAATTCTTGCAAGAAGATTGGAGGATCTTCTACCTAGAGTAGTGGGAGAAGACCAGAACGGATTCATTCAAGGGAGACAGGGTTTTCATAACGTTAGACGAGTGCTCAATATTTTATACAGTCAGAGGGAGGCGCCTGACACGGCCTTACTTTCACTTGATGCAGAGAAGGCCTTCGACCGTGTTGAATGGCCTTATCTGTTTGAAGTGTTAACACGATTTGGCCTTGGGGATACATTTATCAAATGGGTAAGATTGCTTTGTACAGGGCTTACTGCAGAAGTTTTGACGAATAGTAAGGTTTCTAAACCTTTTAACATTTGTAGAAGTTGCCCTCAAGGGAGCCCTTTATCGCCTTTACTTTTTATCCTAGCGATAGAACCATTTGCTATAGCGGTGAGGACACACAGCGATATTTATGGAATTCGAGAGGGACATCTGGAGCACAGGGTAGCACTCTTCGCCGATGATGTGATATTAATGCTTAAAAATCTGCATAAATCTATCCCAGCGCTCCTAAGCCTTATTGAATCATTTGGGAAAATATCTGGTGATAAAGTTAATTACTCCAAATCATCTATAATGTTACTGAATGAAACAGAGAGGAAGAATGGTCTTGTTTATGCTTCTACCTTCAACCCAACAGACACATTTACATATCTGGGAATAAAAATTGTCCCTGAGGTGAATAAGATTGCTCAGTCAAATTATGAGCCCATCCTGGACGCTAGTATTGCTTCGATAGAGCGTTGGACATCCTTACCTATTTCAATGATCGGCAGGATTAATATCCTAAAGATGAATATACTTCCCAAATTTCTTTATTTGTTCCAGAATATCCCCCTACCCCCTCCTTCATCTTTGTTCACAAAAATCAAGAAACTGTTTACCAACTTTATTTGGCAAAATAAACGTCCTAGATTACGTCTATCTTTACTTTATCTACCATATGATCGAGGAGGCCTGAAATGTCCAAATATCCAATGGTATTACTGGGCAGCACAATTAAGGTCGATTATGTTTTACTTCTCATCTGGAAGTCCCCCAGCTTGGATTGATCTGGAAGCCTGCTCTGTTAAACCAGGCTTACCATTGCACCTGTATTTGTATTCAGCAGACCGTAAATATCTGAAGAAAAATACAGACAACCCTATAATATTGAATATGATTGATGTTTGGTTCGATGCTTGTAAGTATTTGAATATAAATATGTCCCGGTCACGCTTCAGTCCTATTTGGGGTAATGCCAATTTCAAACCAGGGCAAAATGATAGGGGATTTAAATTATGGGCTGAAAAGGGGTTAAGGAAAGTGCAAGACATGTACAGGGAGGAGGATGAAGTATTCATGTCCTTTGAGGAAATATCTACCAAGTATGACATTCCAAGGAATCATTTTTTCAAATATCTTCAGCTAAGGAGTTTTATATCATCCTGTCAAAGCCATTCATTAGACATTCCTACCATTTCTATATTAGAAGTTGCAGTCACAAAACACTGTTATGATAAAGGTTTAATTTCAACTATGTATGACTTATTTGTATCTGGATCTGATGAATCATCAGAGACAAAACTGAGATTATGGGAGGGAGATATAGAGGAGGAAATATCTTTAGAAGAATGGAGTGAGGCATGTAAAGAGGCCCAGAGACAGATAGTTAGCAGCAACCTAAAGCTTCTACAGTATAAATGGCTGATGCGTACATATATAACTCCTGTTAAATTGCACAAGTTTAATGACAATATTCCTGATACCTGTATTAAGTGTAGTGAGGCAAGGGGGACGCTGTTTCACTGTATATGGGAATGTGTGGAAGTGAAAACCTTCTGGCAAGATGTTGTTGATATGATTGATCAAATTTTGTCAAAGAAATTACCATTGAGTCCAAAGCTTTTTATTCTTGGTTTATATCCTACCACCCCACATTTACATAGCAATGAGTTCAGATTTATAGATATGTGTATATTACAAGCAAAACGTGTAATTGCTCTTAATTGGAAAAGTGTTGATGGACCAAGAATTGGTATGTGGGTTAAAGAAATGGCTTCAAACATGTCAATGGAAAAGATAATGTATATTGTTAGACGTAAACAAAGTGTTTTTGATAAAATCTGGGGATTGTTTCTGTACTTCCTAAGACGTAATACTAATGTTGGTAACTTGCTTCATCAAGAACAAGCTCTGGGGGAGTAGAACAACTCTTTCTGACTGTTTATATGCGTAAAAGCAACTGGAAAAAAACCACACCCTCTAATCAGTCTGTGAAAGAAATTATTGTTATTATTATTTTATTTTATTATTTTTATTAATTGAATTTTTATCTTTATTATCTTCTTTAACCCTGCTTTGAATTGTATTACTTGTTATAGGGACAGGGTTATGGGGGGGGGGTAGGGTGAAAATGTTTGCTGCACTGTGCTATTACTTGTTTTGATGTAATTTGCAAACAAAATTCAATAAATATATTGCTTAAAAAAAAAATGTTGTGTTCAGTGCTTTGTGTTTTTGTGTTGAGCATCCCACCAAGACAAACTCCCAGTGCACACACCTTCCATGTATAAACTTCCACCCAGCCATTATCCAAACCGCTTATCCTGCTGCAGGGTCGCTGGAGCCTATCCCAGCAGGCATTGGGTGGCAGGTGGGGAGACACCCTGGGCAGGCCGCCAGTCCGTCCCAGGGCCCACACACACACACACACACACACACACACATACACACACACACCCCTAAGGGCAATTTAGTATGGCTGATTCACCTGACCTACATGTCTTTGGACTATGGGAGAAAACCGGAGCCCCCGGAGGAAGCCCACGCAGACACGGGGAGAACATGCAAACTCCACACAGAGAACAACCCGGGATGACCCACCAAGGTTGGACGACCCTGGGGCTCGAACCCGGGACCTTCTGCAGTGAGGCGACTGCACTAACCACTGCACCACTGTGCCGCCCTGATAAATATTAAACTCATGAATAACATAAATAATATAAACCTAAATAAATATAAATGTATAAACCTGCATATATATATATATATATATATATATATATATATATATATATATAAGCCTGATGTATAAACTTCTTTACTCAAAACATTTTGAGTTGTAAGTGCTCGTATGTAAGGTACTATGTGTTTGCTTGGTGCAGGTTACGTGGCTGAATGTGAGAAGAGCACAGCGGTGAACTACTTCTGGTATCGCACAACTCTCAACATAACAGCCAACATTGAGACCAGCGGGTCTTTACAGTGGTGGCTGGTGTTGTGTCTGGCCACCGCTTGGGGCCTCGTCTACATCTGCTTCATTCGAGGCATCGAGACCATCGGAAAGGTGATCTCGATGACGCCGAGCTGAATTTTAATTCATTAGAAACGGTCATAAAGTGACCGTTTATGATAAAGTGACCAATGTGGCTATTAATAAAATAAGTCACTGAATTTTTTACCAGGCAATTTATGTGACAGCCACCTTCCCATATCTGGTGTTAACCATCTTCTTGGTCAGAGCTCTGACTCTGCCCGGTGCGACCGACGGCCTGGTTTACCTCTTCACCCCAAATGTAAGTGTTTAGTTATATTCCCAATTTCACACAAGTTGATGAGAGGAATTCAGCAAGATCAATCTGATATCCAACTCAAATAAAAATGCTCATCCCAGTGGGAAACCCTGAAGAATCCCAAGGTGTGGCTGGACGCCGCCACCCAGATTTTCTTCTCTCTGTCTTTGGCGTTCGGGGGCCTTATTGCATTTTCCAGCTATAACTCTCAGAAGTAAGACGATTTTCAACTCATTTTTTTCCCATTGAGTATTAATGAAAAAGGTACCGTCATGTGTGAAAATGAAACTAACTGAGGCGTAACTTCTTTCTTGCAGAAATGATTGTCAAAGAGATGCCTTGATCGTCGGATGCGTCAACAGCTTCACGTCTATATACGCTTCCATTCCCATTTTTTCCATACTTGGATTCAAAGCAAATTCCAACTACAATGACTGCCTGAACGGGTAACTGTCACCACTCAGGCAATTATTGTCAGATATTGTAATTATTATTATTATTATTACTATTATCAATTTCATCATTATTATTAGTGCAGCAGCAGTAGTCATGGTCATAGCAGTCGCAGTAGTAGTAGTACCCGTAGTACTAGTAGCTGTCATTATAATATTAATAGAAGTATTTACTGCTTAATTTACATGTTTTTAATTTTACAGAAACATCCTGAAACTGATCAATGCATTTGATATTGCTGATGGAAGTGTCACACTTGAGAACTACAGCAACTGGCTACACCACCTCAACCAGACTGATCCCACAGTGGTAGCAAACCTGGATCTGAAGACCTGCAACCTACAAACCTTCCTGGACCAGGTAGGAAACCTCATTAAAATGTAAATCAAGGGGGCGTCTGGGTAGCGTGGTGCTCTATTCCGTTGCCTACCAACACGGAGATCAGTGGTTCGAATCCCCGTGTTACGTCCGGCTTGGTCGGGCGTCCCTACAGACACAATTGGCCGTGTCTGCGGGTGGGAAGCTGAATGTGGGTATGTGTCCTGGCCGCTGCACTAGCGCCTCCTCTGGTCAGGCGGGGTGCCTGTTCAGGGAGGAGGGGGAAGTGGGGGGAATAGTGTGATCCTCCCATGTGCTACATCCCCCTGGTGAAACTCCTCTCTGTCAGGGGGAAAAGAAGCAGCTGGCGACTCCACATGTATTGGAGGAGGCATGTGGTAGTCTGCCCTCCATGGGTCGACAGAGGGTGTGCAGTAGTGATCAGGGTGGCTCGGAAGAGTGAGGTAATTGGCCGGACACATTTGGGGGGGGGGGGTTGTAAATCAAGCTCTCGGTATGAGTTTGGTCAGGAAGCTGTTCCTTTATGTTCCTTCCATTGTCAACAGTCACTTCCTGTTTTCCTAAAAGAAATCCCTCGCCTCCGCTGTCGTACATGGTCTCTATAACAGCCAAAGGTGTTCATTCATTTGTTCTATGGCAATTTGCTCAATTCACTGCTCTACCACCACCAGTATGATGGGACCATCTACAATACGACCTTGGATGGATTTATATGGTTTACACCCCACTCTCTCCCAGATTCAATGCCTGAGATGTCCTCTTTTCCTTAATGATTCTTACAGATCAAGTTGTGTCCCCCTTGACTGGACTCACTTTTGATTTGAGTGGATAACTTAAAGTCTCATGAAGTTGTGTGTTGATGGGCCCTCATGTGACCTCTTACTCCACAGAGTGCCTCTGGAACCGGACTGGCCTTCATTGTATTCACAGAGGCTGTGATCCACATGCCGGGCTCCCAGGTGTGGGCGGTACTCTTCTTCGTCATGCTCTTCAGCCTCGGTCTGTCCTCCATGTTTGGGAATCTGGAGGGGGTCCTGACTCCTCTGCTGGACCTGCGCCTGGTGCCGCCCTGCCTTCCCAAGGAGATTTTCACAGGTATGCCCAAAGACATCTGAGGTAGTTTATTGGAGTTCACCATCATAACCAGTTTCTTGTGGCGTTGGGAAGAAATGAAAGAGTGTTTTTGGATACGAACACCCCAAGATGCAATCGCACCCCTGATAGCACGGACCCACGCATTTTGCTTTTCATAAGGAGGTGGTGTTGGGTTTAGATCAAATTACTATTGGACATTTTTCATGTTGGCTATGGCTACCCACATGTGCAAAGAAATCTAAATACGATTTCGATGTGTTTTCAAGGAAGAGAAAACATGGGATTATTTATACACATAAAAAGTGGCAATGCTTTATTTGTGAATTTTTGGCACATAATGATAGACAGATGAGAACTTGGTGTAGATAAAAAGGGGTATAATGGAGGGGCTAAATTCATTTCATGTGGTCTTTAAGTAAATATGGCTCACCAGTTTTCATTGCAAGTAGCAATAACGTCAGAAATTCTCGTTTGTTTCCAGGGTTGATATGTCTCACCTCCTTCAGCATGGCCCTGATCTTTACCTTTGGCTCAGGAAACTACTGGTTGGGGATCTTCAACAACTACGTGGGATCCCTGCCTCTGCTCATCATTGCTTTCTTTGAGATGATATCTGTGGTTTACATCTATGGAATAAACAGGTGATTGATTGTCCCCAGGTTCAGGCGCTCAGTGGGAAGACATACTTATAAAGCAGCCTTTTCTCACGCTGGGCCTCATGCAAAAAATGTGCATAGCTGTTTGCTGCAGATGTATACACTGTACTCCCAATCCGACTATCACTTGGGTGCAACCTGTGGTGGATCCCATCGTCTTCACTTGTGTTGCCATGGAACTAGATCCTCCAAGGCCAAGCTGTGTGGACCAGTGTCGTGACCTAATCGCCACTTTAATCAAGGCTTTAGCAAATGGCTCCAAGTTTTTAAGCACACACCTTAATCTCTTGGAATGGATCCTCGGACACGAGAGACGCCAACAACGATACACTGTATATATTTATTCATTCATTCATTCATCATCAGCCACTTCTCCAGGGTGGGGTCACGGTGGCAGAAAGCTAAGTAGGGCACTCCAGACGTCCCTCTCCCCAGCAATGCCCTCCAGCTCATCCTGGGGGATCCCACGGTGTTCCCAGGCCAGATTGGACATGTAGTCCCTCCAGCGAGTTCTGGGTCTACCCCGGGGTCTCCTCCTAGTTGGACGTGCCTGGTAAACCTCCAAAGGAAGGCGCCCAGGAGGCATCCTAATCAGATGTCCGAACCACCTCAACTGGCTCCTTTCGACGCGAAGGAGCAGTGACTCTACTCCAAGCTCACTCTGGATGTCCAAGCCCCTCACCCTATCTCTAAGGCTGAACCCAAACACCCTACAGAGGAAACTCATTTCAGCCGCTTGTATCCACGATCTCACCCTTTCGGTCACTACCCAAAGCTCATGACCATAGGTGAGAGTTGGAACGTAGACTGACTGGTAAATTGAGAGCTTTGCCTTCCGGCTCAGCTCCCTCTTCACCACAACGGTCCGGTACAACATCCGCTGAACTGCTACACCCAATGTGACTCTTGTCCCATATTAGGTTTTACAGCCAGCTAAACTCTCCCTTGCATCATATCCTCCAAGGGACAGACCAGTGTTGTATATGGACGGGATTTAATAACAAGGAAGTGTGAAACTGAAGAAAAAAACATACAGAAAAGCATACATCAGTATACAATACAAAATAGCTTACTCAATCTAGAGTTACAGTTAGGATAACTAATCCTCTATTTTTCAGGAAACAAAGGTAAGTATAAAATTAACATTTTCTTTGCAGGAATAAAATGTAAGTTGAAAGTAATCAGGTATAGCACTGAACACTGTATTTACGCTAGCATCAAAAGTATAGCCTGAATGCCATCATTAAAATGTGCTGTCATACATGTTACCAAAATTATACAAACTGAAGCAAATGTGTAAAAAATACTTCAAAATAAAGATTCTAGCAATGATGGATAATAGCTCTACCTACAGATATTGCCATTAAAAGGGGTAGAAACTAGGTGATGGCTAATGATGAAGCATGAATATTGCTGTGTTGTCACACCATTTCCTTGTTGTCACAGGAAAAGGAAGTAGCTGAAACTGCAGTACTCATCTATGCCACTAGAAGGCAAAAGACTCAAGATAACAGAACTATGCCCCTAGTGGCAGGGAGGCTCTAAAAATAAAGGAAACCGTTCCACTACATCCGCATTGCTGCACCAATCCGCCTGTCAATCTCCCGCTCCATCCTACCCTCACTCGAGAACAAGACCCCGAGATACTGGAACTCCTTCACTTGATGCAATAACTCATCCCATGTATATATTCAATTAATGTCAAAATGCTATTGGCAGCTCAGATGAATTGAAACAAATCAGACTCTCCCCAGATATCTTTTTTTCTTTAGTAAAGCCCTCTGAGACTACTTTGTAATTTTGAGTAATACAAATAAACCTGACTTGACATGTAGGGAGTGAGGTGACTTGAACACATGTATCCTCCATCGGTCGGACGATTCTCCACGTCTTTTACCAGCATTCATACTGTGTTCATATTATTTGGTGAGCCTGGAGAGTAATTGATAGAAGTAGTGTCAGTGGGGCATCCGGATAGCGTAGCGGTCTATTCCGCTGCCTACCAACACGGGGATCGTCGGTTCGAATCCCCGTGTTGCCTCCGGCTTGGTCGGGCATCCCTACAGACACAATTGGCCGTGTCTGTGGGTGGGAAGCCGTATGTGGGTATGTCCTGGTCGCTGCACTAGAGCCTGTTCGGGGGGGGTGGTAGCGTGATCCTCCCACGCGCTGTGTCCCCCTGGTGAAACTCCCCACTGTCAGGTGAAAAGAAGCAGCTGGTGACTCCACATGTATCGGAGGAGAAATGTGGTAGTCTGCAGCCCTCCCCGGATCGGCAGAGGGGGTGGAGCGGTGACCAGGAGGGCTTGGAAGAGTGGGGTAATTGGCCAATTACAATTGGGGAGAAAAAGGGGGGAAGATCCAAAAGAAAGAAGAAAATAAGAGAAATAGTGTCAGTGTAAACATAAATTTTGTAGGCACTTAATATCTACCCAAAAAAAAACCCAGGAGAAAATTACATTAGATGATCTTAATCTGCTTTAAGTATCATCATCATGATTTGGACATTTCTAACCAGTTAACTACTTGCGAGTGCTTCCTCGTTGGAGAAGCGGGGTGTCATCATGGTTCCTCCTATTTCTTACAAGATGTGAACGTAGCATCAAACCACACCGATACTCCAGGTTACTCCGTCATCATAACGGTGTTACTATGAATAACATGTTACATGATCAGTAACGAGACTATGTGTCTCCATGTTGGTGCAGGTTTAATGACGACATCGAGTGGATGACTGGCCGGAGACCCAACGTCTACTGGCAGGTCACCTGGCGGTTCATCAGTCCTTTCATGCTTCTGGTGGTTTTTCTTGCTTATGTTGTGATAGAGGCTGAAACCAGACCCACGTATGAAGCCTGGAACCCAAGCTATGTAAGATCAGATAGAGTACAGTTGTTCCACTCTTAACAAAACAATAATAATCCCAGTTATCGTAATAATAACCATGACGTAATACAATGATTAAAAAGCAAATTGAATTTAAACAAAATGAATGCTCAACTGCAATGTAAACTTTTGATAAATGGCATTTAAACACAGTGTTGAATGTAGTTCTTCATTTAAAACTCCTTGTTTTTCCACTCCATCTCCTTTGCAGGTGGACTTCCCCCTTGCTGAGGTTCAAACCTACCCTACCTGGGTATTTTCCATCTGCGTGCTCTTGTCCTCCATCCCAGTTGTCTCCATTCCCCTTGTGGCTTTCTATAAATTCACTGGCTACCTAAAGAAGTGTGTCATGGACAGGCACAGTACGAATCCATATCAAAATGAAGGTTATGATGGAGAATTGTAGATAAAAACCTTCATCTTTCTCAGCAGATCGGTGATAAGCAATTGTGGTGTACCCGTTCATGAAGGGTTAGTATGAGCAGGTAGCAGCATTTCACAATCAGCTCATAATATCTTAATATAAACTCATGTTAATGCTGTCTGTCTGTGTGGTTATTTGTTAGAAAACACCCAAACCGTTTTGGATTGAATATCCTCATGTTCTATTTCATTCTTGCTGACCGCACGGTATATAATACCCGGCTATACATCGGGCGCATGCGCAGGGGGTCGAGTCATACTACCAATTAAATCACATGTATGACCTGGGTGACGCAAGTGACCCAATAAAGGGGCCTGGCACCCAGCAGCCGTCCCCGTGTTACCTCTGGCTTGGTCGGGCGTCCTACAGAAACAATTGGCTGTGTCTGTCGTTGGGAAGCTGGATGTGGGTGCGTGTCTTTATTGTTGCGCTATCGCCTCCTCTGGTCGGTTGGGGCGCCTGTTCGGGGGGGGGGGACTGGGGGGAATAGCGTGATTCTCCCCATGCGCTACGTCCCCCTGGTGAAACTCCTCACTGTCAGTTGAAAAGAAGCGGCTGGCAACTCCACATGTATCGGAGGAGGCATGTGGTAGTCTGCAGCCCTCCCCGGCTCGGCAGAGGGGGTGGAGCAGCGACTGGGACGGCTTGGAAAATAGGGTAATTGGCCAAATACAATTGGGGAGGAAAAGGGGGGAAATCAACACCCCCCCCCAAAAAAAACAACAACAACCCAGCTGTCGTCGCCTTTTCATTTTCTCGCCTAAACACACAGGTCGAGTATGTTGTATTAGCATTAGTGTAACCCTTCCCTTGCCAGTACATAGCCTCTCCTTCACCAAGACTCCTGCCAGGCCTCCCCGTGGCCACACGTGGTAACTGGGGTCTTGCGGCCCCAGGCTAACTTGGCAGGGGATCTCGGAGCAGCAGTGGGCCCCAGAGATATGGTGTGCAGGCCCACCCTGGTGGACACACCCTGGCACCTATCAACCACTGCCCCGCTGCCTTGTGGGTGAGTCTGGAAGACATAAGGCTAAGGGAGCTTACCCCAACAGAAAAGCAAGCTGTGGCGGCACGCTTTGAGGCGGTTTCCAAAAAACTGGATTTCCGGCAGCCCCCTGCAGTTGTGTGGAGGTGCCGGTCGTCTAGGGATCCCCCTTGCCATCGGAACCATCTCCTCTACAATCAAGTCATGTGGCGTTGGGAGAAGCGCACCCCCCATGCCACTTTAAAACCCATCTCTGCGCAGGTATCTTCTGCTATCTGAGTCCTCAAAGGACCCACAAATAGAAGAAGATGGTCATCATCGGGCACGATGGACAACCAGCAAGCATTAGCATTAGCTAGCATCAGTGCTTTGCCGCCTATGCCAGTAGCCTCGTAGCTTATCGGTTGGAGCAAGGTTCCGTCCTCCAGAGGCTGGATGGCCGGCTCATCTCCGCCGGGAGTTTTGCCGAAACTCCGACAACAAAGCGTTGGACTTTTCCGGTAAGTAGTCACCTTTATTTCCCTGGCGGGTATGCCTTGCTACCCGCTTAGCACCGCCACTCATTACTATCGTGTGCTGTATTAGCTTGTGGTTTTTTATATTTGACCGACCAGCCTCGCTGAGGAATTTATGCCTTGTTACAACAACTGTCAATGATTGGGGAACCGAAGTGGAGAGTGGTTTTGTTTTTTCACTCCCTGGCTGGCTACTGACTTAACGCTTGTTTTCCGCAATTACATGATATTACACCAACCAGGGCGACATGTGAGAATTGTCTGCGACACTGGCGGAGTTTCGATTTGTAGCTGCACGTTTCTCACTTTACCTACATCGCTAGCCTCATGGCGGTACGGGTGCTAGCTTAATTGGATTTGTAGCTGTGTGTCTCTCGCTCTACTGCTACATCACTAGCCTTACTGCATTATAGGCGCTGGTTTATGATAGAAACTCCGTCCAGAAGTCAATTATGCTCTCCGTTTGTAACTCCTGCCTGATCCCTCTCAGCTCAGAGGATGGCCATGACAGATGTCCATTGTGCCTTGGCATCGAACACCTAAGGCAGGCACTGACAGATAATACTTGCACTAACTGCAGCTGCATACCATTCTGTTGCTAGCCAACTTGATGAGTATGCGCCGCAGTAGATAGTGCTGATACTTTTGCTGATAGTGAAGCAGTAGAACAGGAGGAACTGGAGAGGGAGTCCCACCTCCCCTCGCTCGTTGACAAGTTCTCACCAGTCGGGAGCAAATTCCCTGACGGATGCTGAGGCTGGTAATTCCACAGTTAAGCAAGCCATTCAATTGGTCATATCATGGCTTGGTCTGGATACTGCTCCTGTAGAGGCTAATCCCTCTAGCACCTTTTTCAAGCACACCCCACAACCATCTGCCTTCAGGGTTCCATCCTCTGTCCCATGCATTGATGAACTTCAAAGGTGCGTCCCTCCACCTACTGATTGACTGCAGGGCTTTGGCTGCTATGAAAGATGCCGCCCAGTATGGTCTAGACCAAATGCCTCCCATTGATTCCTCCATTGCTTCCCTGATAGTATCTCCAGATGAAGCCCTTAGACCAGATGCCCATTGTCCATGCCTGCAGTGTAGAATCACTGATGACCTCCTTACCAAGAGCTATGATATAGCAGCTCGGATGGGATGTATCAGAAACTCTCTTTCTCACCTTGCTCTTGACCCTCCAGACTACTGGTGTTGATGTCTTGACACAGAGCCCGAGTGTTGCTTTGCTTTAAGCATTTGCTTTCATGAGAGCTTGGCAGACTGATGTCCACTTTGACCTTGGCCTGGCACCAGGTATGGCTTGCCCTGTCCCTCTTGGCAGAGGTGTGCAGGAAGACACTTTGCACCAGCCTGTCATTCCAGGCCAGATGTTTGGGCCTGCAGCCCAACAGGCCTTGGAGAATAATGTGCAAGTGAACAAAGCCAGGCAACAATTTGTGGACTTAAGCTGGACGGACACCTTTGACTAAACCAAGACACACCAGCACTCTTCGCCCTGCAGCCAGCACTCAGAGTCCCTCGAGAGCCAGACGGCTCTCTTTTCAGCAGGGCCACCTCCAACGGGTCCCTCCTTAGCCTGCCTTTCAGATACCAAGGGATAGGGCAACCAAACATAAGGCTCCTATCAACTGAATCCCCAAGGCGCCCAAAGGTCATGGGCGTTGAGCCCGACTCTCAAAGTCCAGGCACCAGCCGTATCTCCCCGCAACATCTCAGCCACCAGGAGGCCTTGATTTTGGACCCTTGGGTGTCATTAACTCTTTCCAAGGGATACGGTATCCAGTTCAGGCATGGGCCCCACAGTTCAACGTGACTGTTGTCAATGACTCTCTGAGGACTTTGGCTCTATGGTGGGAAATTTTGCTGCTTCTAAGGAGAGGCGCCTTCAAATATGTAAAAAGTTGGATTCAATCGAGAGGGTTCTACTCAACCCATTTTCTTGTTCCAATGAAGGATGGCAGCTTTTGCCTGATCCTCGATCTCAGGCAGCTGAACCAGTTCAAAAAGGTCACGGGTGGAGCAGTGATTTCAAAAGTGTCAAGGTTCTATGGGTGGGATATGAGCACCGGAACCCCCCCCCCAACACACACACACCCTCAGCCCCCATTCCAGTCTCCACAACATGCCAAATCAAAATGAATGCCATGCATTTCTACATTTTCTTCACCATCATATGCAAATAAGAGTTCACAATGTACTTTGTAGTGCCACGCTGTTCACCCCAAGATACTATATTCACCAGCATTCACATACCAGAGTATTAAGCAGTGACTTTAGACGTTTTAGTGTCTGTTAAAAAACATGCTCCTGGACTCTTGGACCCTACTTTCTCATAAACAGCCTACATAAAAAGTAAAAAGACATTCATTGACACAATGAAATTCAATGTTAATATTCCTAAGCATTTTCTTCCTCCCTCACTCCCCCATCTCCTCTACCTCCTGCTGAATGCCTCTCTACCACAAACATGCAAAACACTTCCAAAAATACAGGAAAACCTTAAAACTAATATCATTTGAGTGCTCACCTTTGTAACATTAACTTCATCCTCTCTAATTGAGGTTGATATCCAATGTGACTGCCTACCCCCCCCCCCTTTTTTTCACCTCCAATTGTTATTATCCACTCTTCCAAGCCTTCCAAGCTGCTGCTCCACCCCCTCTGCTGATCTGGGAAGGACTGCAGACTACCACATGGCTCCTCCGATACATGTGGAGTCACCAGCCACTTCTTTTCACCTGACAGTAAGGAGTTTTGCCAGGGGGCCTTAGTGCGTGGGAAAATCACGCTATTCCCCCCCAGTTCCCCCTCCTGCTGAACAGGCACCCCGACCGACCAGAGGAGGCACTATTGCAGCGACCAGGACACATACCCACATCCAGCTTCCCACCCTCAGGCACGGCCAATTGTGTCTATAGAGATGCCCAACCAAGCTGGAGGCAACACGGGGATTCAAACCGGGATCCCTGTGTTGGTAGGCAACGGAATAGACTGCTACACTACCTGGACACCCCGTGATTGCCTATCCTAAACAAGAAGAATGCAGCATTTTTTTAATTAGGTTTTAAGCTCAAACAAATGGCTTTAAATTATGTAAATGAACATGTACGTACATAGCATTTACGCAAGAACAAAATTAATGTATAATATAAAATTGAATGATTGCAACAATAGATGGCAAGGGGAGCGTGTCTATGTTCCCTCAGCCCTATTTCATTGAACTTACATAAATTTAACCTAACCTACCATATCCTGATGTGACCTCAGCCTAACCCTAACCCAGTGGTTACCTTGACCTAACGTTAACCAATAGCTAACCTATTTGATAGCTAACCCACAGGGCTGAGGGAACAGGGCTGACTGCATTGCTAGCTGTATTTCTGTTTCCTTCTAAAGTAAAAACCTAGCAAGCCCATGTCACTATAACTGCATTTACATGACTACTTGACTTGAAAAAGGAGTCAATCTTCTACCTTTTCCTTTTGTGCATTTCCTCATATCTTGCATAACAAAAAGAACAATGAGAACACTGAACAGTGTCAAACTCATTAGATGTTGCTAGGAAATTATCACTAATGCTAGCACATACTCTCAGGCTAGCCAACATTGGCCTGCTACAGCCTGCTAGCCTACTAATTAGCAGCTTGCTGAGACAAAAGACATTGTAAATTGAGGATCCAAGAGATGTCCCCAAAGAGGGGGGCATTCGGACTTTAACTTGCTATCTAGCTGTGAAAATGCTTGCACTTGGAATGATAGGTAGCAGCAGCAGTATGACTTCAAGCCATGAAAGAGCACTACAGATGCAATGTTTACTTTGTGAAAGTTGATGGAGAAGTATAGAGAAGGTCAGACGGAATTAACTTGTGTCTTTGTGGATTTAGAGAAAGCATATGACAGGGTGCCGAGAGAGCAAGTGTGGTATTGTATGAAGAAGTCGGGAGTGGCAGAGAAATATGTAAGAGTGGTGCAGGATATGTATGAGGTCAGCGTAATAGAGGTGAGGTGTTCAGGAGGAGTGACAGATGAGTTCAAGGTGGAGGTGGGATTACGTCAAGGATCGGCTCTGAGCCCCTTCTTGTTTGCAATGGTGACAGACAGGCTGATGGATGAGATTAGGCGGGAGTCTCCGTGGACTATGATGTTCACAGATGACGTTGTGATCTGTAGTGAGAGTAGGGAGCAGGTTGAGGAGAGCCTGGAGAGGTGGAGGTATGTATTGGAGAGAGGAGGAATGACAGTCAGTAGGAGCAAGACGGAATACATATACGTGACTGAGAGGTAGGACGGCGGAATGGTGAAGATGCAAGAAGTAGAGGTGGTGAATGTGGATGAGTTTAAATACTTGGGGTCAACTGTTCAAAGTAACAGGGAGTCCGGAAGAGAGGTGAAGAAGAGAGTGCAGGCAGGGTGGAGTGGGTGGAGAAGAGTGTCAGGGGTGATTTGTGACAGAAGGGTACCAGCAAGAGTTAAAGGGAAGGTTTACAAGACGGTCGTGAGACCAGCTATGTTGTATGGTATGGAGACGGTGGCACTGATGAAAAGACAGGGGGTGGAGCTGGAGGTGGCAGAGTTGAAGATGCTCAGATTTTTGTTGGGAGTGATGAAGAAGGACAGGATTAGGCATGAGTATATTAGAGGGACAGCTCAGGTTGGACGGTTTGGAGACAAAGCAAGAAAGGCGAGATTGAGATGGTTTGGACATGTGTGGAGGAGAGATGCTGGGTATATTGGGAGAAGGATGCTGACAATGGAGCTGCCAGGCAAGAGGAAAAGAGAAAGGCCAAAGGGGAGGTTGAGGTTTATAGATGTGGTGAGAGAGGACATGCATTATTATTATATTATCATTATTATTATTATCATTAGATTATCATTATACAGGTGGTTGGCATGACAGAGGAAGATGCAGAGGACAGGAAGAGTTGGAAATAGATGATCTGCTGTGGTAACCCCTAACGGGAGCAGCTGAAAGTAGTAGTAGCTAGCTAGCTAGCTAGCTAGCAAAACGACTAGGATAGCCTATTTCATTTTCTGTTCAATGACTAATGTTAGCTGACACATCACATAACAAGACAAAGTTAGAAAAGAAAATTTTACATTACTAACTAGTTAAATAGTTGTTTCATACCTCTGATCTGTTATTCCCTAATTTGTTATCACAGCCAGTGGTGAGTGACAGAAGCACCATTTCTGAATGCACACACATAACTTTACCGTACCGCAACTGTTTACTCTTCCCTGGCCTGGTTGCTTGAACAAATGGCTGTGATTGGCTAGATGGCAGTTCAATCAATCTAACTTGACCAATAGGTTTTCATATGGGGAACTCAGTTTCCTTTCATCAATGACTACTTCTTCTTCTTCGTCTGTTCCCTGTTTCCCAGGGGGGTCGCTACAGTGGATTTTATGGTTTCCATCGGTACCCTGTGAGGGCACAGCACCAATGGCGGCTGTTGTAAACCCGGGCCTCGAGCGATCCGGTATGGTCTTGTCAATCTGCATACTGATTTAGCAAAATTTTACATCGGATGCCCTTCCTGACACAACCATCAACCCTATGGACAGGGGCACAGGTAAAGCGCTGGATGCCATCCCAATATTCATGGACTTGCGCCCATGCCTGTCACCAATTCCTTTCATCAATGGCTACCTCAGGAAAAAGTGTGTTTGTTTGCGTGTGAGTGTATAGGGGGTGGGGGTAGAATCATGTTTCTGTGTAAGTGTGGGTGTTGCAACACTCGCAGCTAAGACACACCTGGTAAAGGCTCTTCGTTTTCGCATGCTTCACACAGTGGATGTTCTCCAGAGAGAGACTGGATTCTTATTTCCATGTGCCAGTGGAACCCTACCACAGGCAGTTCCTTGGTTTTGCCTTCGAGGGACAGGTGTACCAGTTCCGGGTGCTCCCATTTGGGCTCTCACTCACCCCAGGTGCACTGTGGCAACACCTTCTCCTCTGCAGGCCAGGGGCATGTGGATTCTTCCTTACTTGGACGATTGGTTGATATGTGCGCCGAGCCGGGAGCAGACAATCTGTGACACAAGTCTTTTGGCCCATGTAACCCAGCTGAGGCTCACTGAATCGGTGTTGCCATCGATTCAGTGTTAATGAGGGCCTGTCCCTCTCCCCAGAGGAAGAACGACAGACTCAGCCTCGTCTCATTTTTTGGAGAGGCACAAGGCTAACTTACAGCCTATTCCTCCAGTTACTGGGCAAATTAACAGCAGCAATGCTAGTCATCCCTCTAGGGCTCCTTTCATTGTAACTCTTGCAGATCTGGATCAACGGTCTGGACCTCAACCCCGAGAAGCACCAAGGCAGGGTGGTGATGGTCTCAAGCCACTGCCTTCAGTCTCTAGAACCCTGGAGAATCAAGGCTTATCTGTGCCGTGTTGTTCTCTTGGGCTTACTTCCCTGCCCACGGGAAATAGTGGTAACAGATTCCTTCCTCTCAGCCTGGGGGACTGTGTGGCACCACAAGGCAGTCAGAAGGACCTGGAGTCTTCAGCAGAGCTGCATGAGGAAACCTAGCCCTCAGACATATTCTGCCTTTCTTGGAAGGGAATCATGTCTTTGTTGGGTCAGACAATGCTTCAACAGTTTTATCATGTGAACCATCGGGGGGGGGGGGCACCAAATCCATTTGGCATCCTCATCCGGATCGCCTTCAGCTGCAACAGGCTCACTGCTGAGTTAATGCTCGAGCATCCTCAACAAGGGTGCTGTATGCCAACAGGTGGAAACTCTTTTCCAGTTGGTGCAAGGATCAACACGTGGACCTAGAGCGTTGATCTGTGCCTAATATTTCTCAAATACTTGCAGATTTTGCTGGATAAGGGGCTCTCGGTCTCTACCATTAAGGTGTATGTTGCTGCCGTCTTGCCTCAACATGTTTTGGTGGATGATCAAACTGTAGGGTCATATCCTCTGGTGATGTGTTTTCTGAAAGGTGTTCTACAGTTGCAGCCCCCATATGTTGCACGGGTGCCTCCATAGGTTTTGCTTATCATCCTAGACACCTTATGTTCCCTGCTGTTTGAGCCCCTGGAATGGGCTGACCTCAGACGGCTGTCTGTTAAGACTGCCTTTCTCCTCACTGTTGCAGTTGGAAAGCGAATTGGTGAGCTTCGTGCCCTGTCCATTGCCAGGGACTGTTTGCATTGGAATTCTGATGGGTCTGAGGTCAGCATATGGCTCAACCCCTCATTTCTTCCTAAGAGGCTTTCAGCTTTTCATATCAATTCACCTCACAATTTAGCAGCTTTCACCCCGCAGCAAGGGATGGAGAAAATGCATCCTAATGTCAGCCTACTTTGTCCTATTCGGGCTCCGAGGCAGCACATAGATGTGTCGGCTGGGTTCTCTAGGTCTGATATACTATTCCTTTGTTATGGAGGGCACATGAAAGGTTGTGTTTTGTCTAAACAGAGACTCTCAAACTGGGTTGTCAATACCATACCACAAACATACAGGCACAGGGGCCACCAGGTCCCCTCTGTGAAATGTCACTCAACCAGGGCTGTCTCCACTTCTTGGCCTGCCTTGAAGGGTGTTCCACTGAGTGACATCTGTGCTGCAGCTTCTTGGACTTCTTCCTGTACCATGGCCCACCTCAACAGAGTTAATGTGGCCGCCCCTCATCCTCTGGCGACAGCAGTCTTGTCTGCTTCTTCGGCCTGCAACTGAGGCATGGTGAGTGACTCAGTTGTTGGTATGGGTCATCCAGGTATAACATACTGTCTCTGACTGTCAGGAAGAATGAAATAGAACAGGAGTTATGAATGTAACTAAGGTTCTATGAATTCTGGATGACCGCCAGAGTTCATTGTCACTTGGAATCTTGATGAGGTGATTCTGTAGGAGACAACTGCTGGGTGCCAGGCCCCTCTATCAGGTTGCTTGCATCATCCAGGTCACATGCGCGCCTTTGTTGGTATTATGGCTCGACCTCCTGCTCATGCGTGTGATGCATATCCAGGCATTATGTTCTCTGGCGGTGAATCCAGAATTCATAGAATCTTAGTTACATTAGTAACTCTCATTCTCATTGCTAATTGTATTGTATAACTAATTTTTTTTGTAAGTGCAATGTGACCATCGGCTGTAGTATATTAGCGATAGCAGCAACACTTTCTCATAGTATGTTTTCAGGATTAGGATATGTTAACTTTGTCATAATTTACTTATATCTAACACATAAAATTAGCACAAGACAACATTTCCAAGAAAGAAATACTACCAACAGAAATGCAGGTGAACCAGAATAAAAGGCTTACGCTAATTTTTGTTCTAAGGATGGTAGCCATTAATTTCATTTGTTCACATCTTGAATGAGATCACACAAAATAATTGATTACCCTTTTCTCAACAGTTTGCAATGAGCGCATTTTAATTTCATTAGTGGGATTGATTTTTTTTAGACACTGACTGACTGGAAGCTGACAGGTTATACAAATACACACAGAGGAAATAGGGAAGGTGTCCAGATGTAGCTAATGACTGCTATTTGCTGATATTTAAAGTGGAAAATGATGTGGAATAATTATTGTTCTGTGTTTAACATTATGTGTCAGACTGCTAATCACATTTACTTCTGTTAACTGAATCACTGTTTTTAATTTTCCCTCTCGTTAAGTCTGACAGTAAATAAATAAATAAGTGTTTCATAGTAGTGTGTGATTTCTGTGATTTTTTTCCCCGAAATCATGTGGTATCTGGTGTGTTAACTGCGCATGTGTGTGTGTGTGTGTGTGTGTGTGTGTGTGTGTGTGTGTGTGTGTGTGTGTGTGTGTGTGTGTGTGTGTGTGTGTGTGTGTGTGTGCCCGTCCATGTGTGTGAAAGACTGGGAGAGGATCGTACACATGTGTGTGCAGGTGGGTGCGCACATGTGAGGGGGTGACCACTGACCATGCGCATGTGTGTATTTGAATCATACGTTACACAGTTGTCCCCTTTTTTTGTGGCGCGGGCGGACGGTGATATTGTCCCCCGGGGTCACGTGCTTTGGAATATACTAGAGGCCTTTGTTGTCCCTCTGCCTGTTCTGCTTTTCTGGCACTTTCATACAATGGTGCACTTTAACGCTGTGATGTTATCAAGCCTTTCAAACTACTACAGCTGGAATTCCAGCTCTCAGGAAAGAGTTAGCGTCCCAATGTAGGATTCATGGCAAGAGACACATCATTGAGGAGAAACAGCGAGGATTCGGTGTAACATCAGAGCAAAGGTGAGGGACGCTACCTTGCTGTGTGGCGGCCGTTTTCTGTGTCAGAAGTTCACTGTGTATTTCACCTTCACCTGACGTGATGTGTTTATGAAGCCGTGCAAACGTGTCCTGGTAAAGCTGTTTCTTCTCTGGTCGGCGTGAAGTGCATGCGTCCAAGTACACGAGACTCGTGCACTCCCCTGGCCTATGTTCGTTGTTCGTTTTTTGTTTGTTTGTTTGTTCCCATTTTACTTTGGTGTAAACGTATGATTTGTTTAGCGGGAACACAATTTCCCCTATTATAAAAGCATGGCAGCAGTATTGAAAGTTTCCATCATTTGAAAAGCAAAAGTAGATTGGGTAGCATTAAATTGTACATTCCGTATGTCGATGAAGAGAAGGGCAGATGTTATCCCATTTAAGAAGTCAAAGTAGTCTGTAAGCACCCAAAAGGACATGGCGTCCAAATTATTCAGCTTGAGAATTGCACGCTAGCACCAAAAAACTTGGCTGAGTACTGTAAATTTAAATAATTCCTCCTCAGTAGCGGCAAGATGCTTGTTTTGGTGGTGCTGTCTTCTAGAATGGCCTCTTACTATATGAATGAGGAAATGACCAGTAACACATTCCTGCAGCTGTACGTACAGCAGGCACCAAAAGTTACAGAGACCAGAAGATACCTCACGGCCAAAACAACATCCAAGTTATGTGAGAACCAGAGTTACGCGGCGGCAGAACACCGCACAAACACCAAGGAGCTACAAGTCCACTCTTACTTTGACCTTTGACTCCACTACAGGCAATGTCCCTCCGAGCAGATGCTGTACAGTGCGGCGGGATCATGGTCGAGTTTGAGCCTGAAGATGTCAAGGACGCAAGAGCCAAAAAGACCAGGAGTATACCAGGTGAGGTCAACTCTGAGAAGAAAGAAAAGGCTTTCTTTTTTTGGTCAGTTTATGAATTCTTTGCGGAGATATTTTTTTATTTCTCTGTGCTCATAAGGGTCAGCTCTCATCTACCTCAAGGGTCCCAAGTTTCTGATTTACGTCAGTGGAGCATTGTCAATGTGGGTAAGAAGTGTTTATTGCATCATTACTGCAACCTATCTCTTATTACCCAGCTTACATACTTACAAGGAAGTCAACCTCTGGTGTGTGACTGTAGGTCAAAATGCATTTGTAGATATCTATAATGTAATTATAGATAGTCAAGGGTCTTATGTTGAAACGGCTTTTTTTTTTCTATTCCCTTGCTTGTTTGGTGAAACAGGGTGACCGCATGTGGCACTTTGCTATCTCTGTGTTTTTGATCGAGCTGTATGGTCGTAACCTGCTGCTGACTGCTGTGTTCGGGCTGGTGGTGGCCGGGTCAGTACTCCTTCTCGGGGCCCTGATTGGAGACTGGGTTGATCGTAATCCCAGGAACAAAGGTCGGCGCCAAAAGTCTGTGAACTTCGTCAACGGGCAGTTAAAGGCATTTTTATTTTACGTGACATTTCTCTGCTTGGAGAATTTATATTTTTTTCTTGTCCCATCTTATTTTAGTTGCACACGCGTCACTATTCATTCAGAACATCTCTGTGACAGTGTGTAGCATTGTGCTCATGTTGGTCTTCTCATATAAGCAGTGGATTGAACAGATCTGGGACGGCTGGCTCACTGTAAGTACATAATGCATATCTCCCTAATCACACCTCTGATACTGCTTGATTTCATGTTGATGTGCAAACTTATCTTCTACCGTGATTGCTGCGTGACACCAAGAGGTGTTCTAGCTAACGTGGTGCTGATGTGAGTCTGTGCTGGTTGTGCTGGTTGGTGAGCTTCTGGCTGCTCTGTGCTGTCATGTGTAGTAACATGTCGCATCGCAAAACTCACACAAGGTGGTTTGTTATACGGTGGTGATCGTCCTGGCAGATGTGGCAAACCTTGCAAGCACGGCGCTGACCATCGCCATTCAGAGAGACTGGATTGTGGTTATCACAGGCTATAACCGCGGTCACCTTGCGGGTAAGAAGTCACTCTGACATATCTTCGTATCTTCTGTTACTTTCACACGGCAAACACTGAAACTTCTGCTGAAGTAAACCGCACATATATGGGGTAGTAATCAACTTGAGACTGACTCTTGCCTGTCATCCAAACTGAACAGTACTGTGGTACAACATTAACATGGCAGTCTTTGTTCTCCACAAAAGGGATGAATGCCACCATGAGGCGCATCGATCAGGTGACCAACATCCTGGCCCCACTGGCAGTGGGACAGGTCATGACCCTGGCGTCTAATGTAGTTGGCTGTGGATTCATCCTGGGATGGAATCTCGTGTCTCTCATTGTGGAGTTCATCTTCCTGTCACGGGTGTACCGCATTGTTCCCGCACTTTCCGTCAAACCACCGGTGGTGGAGGCGGATCATGCCTATCTGCCGAGGAGCGGGAGAAGAAAATCCCAAGGTATGGACTGCATGGAGCAATGTGCCCTTTGTGTGGTTGAGAGTAATATTTTCTTTTAGATTAAGATGTCTTTATATTTGCTTTTCACTTGTCCCAAGATGTGTGTGATTAGCCAGAAGGTGAAGAGCACCAGAACGTCTTGTCTTTGCTATGTCTTATTGCAAAAGCTAGATCTCATACCGCAATCAATAGTGTCTTCTATATTTTCTGAGTGGTTTACTGTTTAATTTCAATTTCTAAAAAGGAACAAAAAAATTGTAAAACCAGAGAAAGAAGCAGTAGTCATTTCTACATCAGATACTAAGACCAACTTTATCAATAAACCTCGAGGAACTTCAGTTTCTCGACCTCTTTTTGAGATATGATCACGTCCTGTGTGACCAAGAGGAAGTGAACTCAGGGAATGCCACACAGTTTCTAGAAAAATAGCAGCCCTACTCGGTAATTCTACCTGGTATTGTCATTTGATCTGTATCTGGACGTCTTCTGGATAGTTGACAATCTGCTCACATCTGATTTGCATGTGTATTTATATCCATGCTCCTGAACTGGGTCCACGTTTTGAACAAATCTCGATTGTTTGTGCACACTTTGCAAAGAAAACGAGTGGGTGGGAGAGCAGATTGCCTCTTGTCATTGAGAACAATGGCCACACAAAACAACGATGGCACTTTTCACTAAGGGGAAATGACTTATCATTATTTACATTTAACAACTCAGAGTTTGGGAGGCAGGGTGTCACAGAAGAAGACCTTGATGAATCATACCATGGATAAATAAAGGTTAAAAAAGAGTCACCAGAAGAGCAGGTTATTTTGCAGTAATTGTGTTTGCAGCAGCTGTAAATATTACTACAGTGACTCGCCTGTTGTGGAAGAAGATTACGCTCGAATTTCACGAGCCTGGTTAGAAGACACCTTGAGACTGAGGTGTAATATGTTTAACAGCTTACTATGGGGAGGATGTTTCTCCCCCCCCCCCCCGACACTTATTTCTTACCAATGCAGGCAGAATGCATTTAAACCTAGCTGTTTCTTGCAGAGCTCTTGCATGAAAAAAAAATACTGCTGTTCTTCATCCTTCATGTTGGAGGATGAAGAACAGCAGTACTGTAGGATCTTGCAGAATACCATTAGAATGACTTGTAATGACAACAGAGCAGCCTTGCAATTACATACTTGAAAATTTGCTTCCTATTGTTTGATGTATTACGCCTTCATCAGTAGGTCAGGGACCACTGAACTTGTATTCTGTATGGGAAGGATTAATGTCTGTAACACAGTTCAGGCACTTCCAGCAAAGAGAAGATGCAAGAGAAACTGCTTTGTAGCAGTAAAAGAAAACAACACAACAAGCCCAGTACTCATCATGCAAATCCATATACTGTTTTCTCTCTGAGTTGTAAGTACTGGTCATAGGTTCAAACACAAATACGTAAAGGGAGAGGTTAACATGCACAGGTCGTCCTTGATGGCCAGATGAGCCACTCCTGATTCTCCCTGCCTGCAAACGGACGCTGATACTGTCATTATAAAATGGGCCACCTTAAAGACACCTTCAGTGCATCTCTAAATAGCAGCAGATTGCCTCACAGACTGACAGCATTCCTCTTTCTCATCAGGACAAGGTGATATGCGAGAGACTCACCCTCAAACAGAAGACAACTACAGTGCCAACCTGCAGCTGAAAGAGATCGCCAACCTGCCGCTGTGTTTCCGGAGGTTTCGCTGGCTGTTGAGCACCTGCAAGGACGGCTGGAGGGCCTACTACCGCCAGCCCGTCTTCCTGGCGGGCATGGGCCTGGCCTTCCTCTACACCACGGTGCTGGGCTTCGACTGCATCACCACTGGCTATGCCTACACACAGGGCATCAGCGGCTCCCTCCTCAGTCTACTGATGGGCATTTCAGCCATCACAGGGCTGATGGGAACCGTGATGTTTACCAAGCTGAGGAGGGCTTATGGCCTGGTGAACACGGGCATTATCTCCAGCTGCATTCATCTGGTCTGTTTGCTGCTGTGCGTGTGCTCTGTGTTTGCCCCTGGCAGCCCCATGGACCTCAGCCTGCTCATGCCCTACACTGAATCCAACTCCTCTACAGAAATTGGCGGGATGGCGAACCAGAGGCAGAAACACACAAATGCCCTGAGGGGGGGCAGTAACCAGCCGCTGCTGCCCGACCGCTCCTCCATCCACTGGACCAACAACACGGTGCTCTTTGACAACGTGCCCTCTGGCACGGCACCAGAATCCTACATCTCTATCATCCTGTTGTTCTTGGGCGTCATCACAGCGCGCATTGGTGAGTAGACGGACACAAAGTATGACTGGTTTCAGTAGAATAAACTATCTATTTAGATGTCAGTGGTTAACATTTGATACTTTATTTTGATATTCAATGCACGTTTATACAAATATTCTTATTATTCATTTCATTTTAGCTAAATATAAGTTCAAGAATGTGGACCAGCAGTCACACCAGAAATTGGCAGAGAGAAATTCCTTCATGTTCCCTTTGAAATAAAGGTGACAGGAAGCTTGCCGACCAAAAACAGTTAACATAAATAAATTCATGAAACATAGTTATAGTAGTAGGGACGGTACAGTGGCGCAGTGGTTAGCATGGTCGCCTCATAGCAAGAAGGTCCTGGGTTCGAGCCCAGGGGTAGTCCAACCTTGGTGGGTCGTCCCAGGTAGTACTCTGTGTGGAGTTCTCCCCGTGTCTGCGAGGGTTTCCTCCGAGGGCTCCAGTGGGCCCTGTGATGGCCTAGGCTCAAGCATCCCTGTGACCCTGAGAGCAGGATAAGCGGTTCAGATAATGGATGGATAGTTACAGTAGTAGTAGTTATACCATCTACTCCTGGTGCACGACTGACTGGAAACAATGCCATCTGTGTTGTGGTGCAATTTAGATGTTGACGGAGCACAGTAGTGTACCGCCCCATCAGAGGTCAACACTGTCAAAGCAACTCTGTTACTGGTCGATGGTGCAAATTCGCATCGCCCAGAGGCGAATTCGCTTATCACGACGAATCGAATGATATGAATAGAAAATTTAATTCGCCATGAATTTTTTGCATTCACTAATGCTGGGGTGAGAATCTTAACCTTTTTTATTTCAAGTTGATTCAAAGATGTTTAATTACTTTGATCAACATCTTAGTTAACTGATAACACTAACACTCACTCTCCATTTTTGTATTGATAGACACAATATCTGTATGGAGACCCTTTTGTTGTGACAATGCTGGCTTAGCTGCCCAATGGGCTCTTTGACCCCAGTAACCTCTTTTGCTGTGTGTGTTCCAGGTCTGTGGTCCTTTGACCTGACAGTGACCCAGCTCCTGCAAGAGAACATCTGTGAATCAGAGCGGGGCGTTGTCAACGGGGTGCAGAGCTCCATGAACTACCTGATGGATCTGCTCCACTTCATCATGGTCATCTCCGCTCCTCAGCCGCAGCATTTTGGCATCTTGGTCATCATCTCCGTCTTATTCATCACCACTGGACACACCATGTACTTCCTGTATGCGCGCAAAGCCAAGAGAAAACACCGCATGGACACGTAAGGAGCAGACGCAGCCTGTACCATCATGCACGTGTCCTCCCTGCCAACGTGCACAGACTCCGCTCTGCACCTGTGGAATGAATGTCTCCCTTCAGCGGTTCCTTCGGCAGTCTCATTGCCGAGCAACAATGCAACAGTTCTCTGCCCCATCCAGCCATTCATTTCAGCACAACACAGAAAGGGTTCGTTCCTGCCTTGGTCGCCTTCTTTCCTGCAGGGCCAAGTGATGGGGACACCAGCAAACACGCACTCAGGTGAACTAGATTGGGGAGATGCCCTTCATGTATATAAGTTGATGTGGCCACAAAAGATGCTCCCCTCCGTGGGAGAGGTCCTCACCTCGGACGCAACAGCACGCAAAAGGCATTGCTGAGGCCCCAGCACACAGCTGCCTTTTACCGAACCCCAGTGGACTACTGCAAGAGTTTCATCATCAAACTAGTGTGTTCTAACACACGGCTTCTTGTTCGTTTTTTTTTTGTTTTTTTTTTGCTGGATGGGAGGGAGGGTGGATGGCTTGAGGGATTTTTTTTTCTCTATCCTTCACACAGTAAAGAGCTTTGTGTTATGATGAAGCATTATCAGTGATGTGAAATGAAAACAGACACAAGGTAAGGCAGAACTTTTACAAGTGGCGTAGATGTTACTGATCCGTCCACTTGGAAATACTCCGGGATGTCCAGAAAGGAATGTAAAGGGAAATTGATGTGCGATTGCTAGATAAGGAAAATAAAAAATAAAAAAAATCAAATGAAGCCCCGCCCACCCCACCCCTTTTAATGGACAGAAGAGGAAGGACATAGCGTTTTCTTCCCCTGGTTTGTTTCTCTGTGGATGAATCAAGCAAACATTTGCCTTTCTTTGAATTCAACCATTGAAGCGTATCCGAGTAGTTTTACTATTTAAAACGAGGATGTGTACTCTCACCTTGACAGGAAAACCGCCAGCTCACGTCAGAGAAAAATCTATGTTCTTTCAAGACCACATCAGTCCAAAGTACTTCAATTGCTTGTGTACTTAGGTAAACGAATAATATAGCTCCCAAATTGTAGGTATTTCTCTTTTACATAGAAACAGAGTGATATTAATGCAGTTTTATAGCAATCCTTTTATTTTGTGCCATGTTTGAAATCGGTGATTTGTTATTTGAAGTCATTGTGTACGGTGATAGCGGCTCTGTATGACTGCAACGGCAACAGTTTTGTGTTACACTGTGTTTTATTTTTTTTAGTTCAGATGAACTAAATATAACCTTACCTCAGCAGTGAAAATGAAGCTGTATAAAAACCGACTCTGACACTTCTCCGCTACCACATGTTTTCATATCTCCTTTATGTACGATGGGAATATCATCAAAGTTCTAAAAGAAATGTCGTCACTCAACCAAGCATCCACATCACATTATATTTGTATAGTTTGTTTAGAGTTTCAGTATCGTGTGTTGTCCTCTCCTTTTTCGGGCTGATATTCACGATAAGACAATAAACATGAACGGAGATGACTTTCTGTTCCAGACTGGGATCCTGTGGTACTTTCTATATGAGCATCCTCTAAGCCAGGGGTGGCTAACCATGTGCCATGGAGAGCCATGTGTATGCGGGTTTTCATTCCAGCTGGACTCCATGGGCAAAGTTGTGTGTACACACCCATGGGATTTTTTAGCCCTGAAGTTTGTCTCAGAGACCAGTGTAGAACCTGGGTAACCCCTGAATTTAGACACTGACTGGCTAACACTGATGTCTTTGCAGGCGTGGGTGATTGCTCGTTGCAAGAGGTAGACAATAGGCGTTAGGAGGAAGGAATTACAAATAACCATCATGCTTTGCTGCTGTCTGTCAGACAATCTTGAGGGCTAAAAGTTTCCATGGGTGTGTACGCACAAATTTGCCCATAGTAACGATTGGTACATGAGGCCCCAGGTGATTTCACTGATTAGCAACCCTTCAACCAAAGAGGAAGAATGTATCAGTGAAATCCCCTGGTGTGGAGTCGGGTTGGAATGAAAACCTGCATACACATGGCTCTCCATGGCACATGGTTAGCCACCGCTGCTCTAAACTAACTCAGCAGGCCCCGAAATCTCCCCCATGCTGCTGCACTTAACCCATCAACGAGACCCTATTCAGTCAAAGCCTATCACTTAAATAAAGTCACCAGTCCAACCATGATGAGTTACTGTTAGACTTGGATTCACTCCCAGAGAATGGACTGCCTCATTGGTTAATGCTGCCCATCCCTTGTGAACTTGGCATCTTTGATGGGAGATTTTCCAGCATCCCCGGCTCTCTGTGAGCGACTTGAGAATTTCTGCTGACAACATGTCAAGTCAATTTTATTATAGCCCAATATCACAAATTACAAATTTGCCTCAATGGGCTTTGCAGCAACACAACATCCTGTCCTTAGACCCTCACATCAGATAAGGAACAACTCCCTAAAAAAAAAAACCTTTAACAGGGAGTAAAAATAGGAAGAAACTCAGGGAGAGCAACAGAGGGGGGATCTCTCTGAACATCATTGACTTTCCTGAGTTAGCAGTCTCACATCTGGAGAGTGTGTACGGGATGTTGAGACGTACTAGTGCAGGTGACGTCAGTACCTTCTTAACCATCAGACAGGTGCTGCAGAACAGCAGGTGGACGGCGTATATCTTAAAAACAGCACGTGCCCGCAAATCCATGGTAGATATTTTTCCCTCTAGCCGTCATAAATCAAACTTGGGTTTTCAACCTTAAGAGTTGAAACATCAAGCTATGTTTGTCCATGTTTAGAAATTGAAACATTAACACTGAAAAATTGTGTCTAAAAACTAATATTCAGTGTTTTCTTAGAATGTAAAAGTTTGGTTTACTTGTCCCACAGACAATCGCCTGAAAAGCTTAATGTCAAGCCCTGTTCGTAGAAGTTTAGAAACTTGAGATAAGAATTGGTTTCAGATCTCTACCTCTTTTTCTCCTCCAGTAGTATCAACATTACAATGGAATAGATTCTGACTGTGGGCTGCGCCTGCTGATCCATCAGTTTGGCAGGAGGTATCATTGGGGTGAAAGGTGCCAAGACAAAGGAGCTGAGAGTGGTAAAACAAGGTCCAGATTAGCAGGTGTCTTAAGTTGCTCTGCATCATTAACTGGCCTTTGTGATGAATAAATAGCACGTCTATCCTCTCAAGGATGCTTTTTTTTGTGCATAAAATAGTATGAATCTCGAAAATCTTCTCAAACCACTCACTCACTCATCCAGCATCGTCCTTGTGGGCGTTAGCTGCTCACGCTGCCTGCCTGATGATGTTGCTCCATCTGTCCCTGTCTCTTATGGCGTTGAAAATTTCCGTCATAGTGTCCTGTTCATTCCTTTAAGTTGTCCATATACTTCATCCTGGGGTGGCCATGTCCTCGTTTACCCTCCATCTTCCTTTGTATGATGTCTCTTGTGAGAGAGCATCTCAAACCAGGCCCTATTAAATTAACAGTAGTTCCTAATTAGTTCAGCTGGGTCTGAACTAGATTTTTTATTTTTGTTCATCTTTACAAAATATGATTGATGGATTGCGGGCAGCACAGTGGTGCAGTGGTTAGTGCGGTCGCCTCATAGCAAGAAGGTCCTGGGTTCGAACTCCGGAGTTGTCCAACCTTGGGGGTCGTCCTGGGTCATCCTGTGTGGAGTTTGCATGTTCTCCCCGTGCCTGCGTGGGTTTCCTCCCACAGTCCAAAGACATGTAGGTCAGGTGAATTGGCTGTATTAAATTGTCCCTAGGTGTGAATGTGAGTGTGTCAGCCTTGTGATGGACTGGCGGCCTGTCCAGGGTGTCTCCTCGCCTGCCACCCAGTGACTGCTGCGATAGGCTCCAGCATCCCTACGACCCTGAGAGCAGGATAAGCGGTGTGGATAATGGATGAATGAATGGATGAATATTTGTCCATGTTTAGAAATTGGAATATTAACACATAAATGCACTGAAAATTTGTGTCTAAAAACTAATATTCAGTGTTTTTTTAGAACGTAAAGCTTCGGCTTACTTGTCCAACAGACAATTGCCTGAAAAGCTTAATGTCAAGCCCTGTTCGCAGATGTTTAGAAACTGAAATGTAAATTAATGTTATATTTCTAAAAGTTAACATCCATTGTTTTTTAGAATGTAACCTACACAAGCTGAATCATATTTATGATTAGCTATGTAATGACCACTGCTGGGTGTAGCGCAGTGTCCAGGTTTATTTGTATATTTCAGGTGAAGATGTAAAACCTCAACAAGGAAAAGACAAAAATAACAGCTATAACATTCTTTGCATGTATGTGGCGGCAAGTTAGCGTGTCTAGAACTGTTGTTCTGCACCTGTAAACGTGATGATATAGACTTCATTAGAGAGAGAGAGAGGGAGAGAGAGAGCGATATGGAGAGAACAGGAGGAAAGCAACCACAAGGATGAGGATTTAACAGCCACACACCAGAATGAATCGAAGGTATCCGAATGAAAAATGCCTGTAATGTTTATGTTGTCCAGCAGGGATCAGTGTCACGTTGATTGTTAGATATGTCAATTAGTGCATTTTGGCCCAAACACAATTTCAATTTAAAACCTCAACAACCCTCAGATTTTTTTTTTTTAATATAATCTCAGAGACAGTCAGGAGCTGTCAGAAGAGATTATGATATATTATGACAATCTCCCAAATTGAAAAAAAAACAGTTGAAACCCCCCCCCCGCCTACTTTGCCGTAGTATCCTTTCTGTCATGATTCCAACGTTCCCCTATAAATTTGTGTTCCACATGCAAGCAAGAGCATTGATGTATCAGTTTCACTCGTGTTTCTTTTAGATTTTAACATGAATTATTGATCAAGAAAACACAATCACTACTTACACATAATAGAGTAATGTCACTGCTGTTGATTTATTTAGCCCTACATTGCTTTTGTTTCATGTCAGAAAAATTCTTTGAATTTGATCCCAGAAATCTAGCCAACATCACAACTTTAACTAACACGATTCAATCTCAGTAGCAAAAGCTTAGGAGGCAATCATGAATTCTTCCCTTTTTAGTGTTGGTGCTTGATCATAGCAGATCTGCACCTCCCGTGGTAGTCATAGGGCCCTAGTTAAAGACGCTGGTTTTCCAGCAAGTGTTATGTCATCCCTAAGGCTCACTCTCTTCATCCCAGTCTCCCTAATTGTCTCCCTCATTATTGCCACTCCCCCTGCCCTAGTTTCTCTCCCTGTCGTGTGTAGGTGTGCTGCAGGACTGGAGGCAGGCGTGTTGAAGGCAGAGCAGAGGTCCACCACCTGCATGCCATCAGCCATAATCAACTCACTCCTTATCAACCCAACCTTGCCACATCCACCTTGCCAGATCATAGTGCCTGCTCAGTCAGTCTACACTTCCAGCCTTTTACATTGCGTAATTGCCTATTCCTTGTTTACCCACCTAACCTTGTCCTCTGTGTTCACCACAGTCCTGCCTTCTCTGCCCAGCCCCTGTCTCCAATCCCCAGTCTGTCTCTGTGAATTCCCCGCTTGTCTCCCTGGTTCCCCATTTGGTCCTGGTCTCACTCCCCCGCTTGCCCTTGTTTTGCCAGACTTCATCCCGGTTTCCCCATTCTCCTGCACTGTTCACCATCAGCCAGGTTGTAGAGCAGTCTCCACTGCTACGGCCTCCTTCCCATTCCTTCCCCTTCCCCAGCCTGGCAATAAAAGCCATTGCTTTTATCTTACTCCTGTTGTTGTCTGTGTCTGTACATTGGGTTCGACCTCTCCGCCATGTTAACAGTACGATCTGGCCAGTATGAACCCAGCTGACACAGATGCACTCCAGCAAGCCCTAGCTAACCATGCCTCACTCAACAGTCAACATGACCAAGCCCTGAAGACCCACATAGATCTTTTAGTTAACCATGGCTCCCTAATTGGTCAGCATGACCAAGCCCCGAAAATCCTCCTGGATCAAATCATGGGCATTTCTCAGACACTTTCTGACCTGCAAGGCAAAATGGCCAACCAGAGCCCTCAGCTGATCTCCAGTACTACGCCTCTGCCCCGTGAGCCATTTGTTTGTATCGACCCAGCGCGATACGATGGCAACCCCGGGACTTGCAGAGCCTTCCTGATGCTGTGTTTGGTGGTTTTTGAACAACAACCCCACTCCTATGCTATTGATCATGCAAAGATTGCCTACTGGCTTGGCTCTCTCCGTGGCCCAGCCCTTTCCTGAGCAACTACGACGTGGGAGCAGCAATCCACCACCTGTTTCTCATATGCCAACTTCTGTTGGAAATGAGGAAAGTTTTTGACCATCCTGTCTATCTCAAAGACACCACAAAAAGACTCCTGTCCCTCCTACAAGGCCACCGTTGTGTGGCTGAGATGGCTATTGGGTTCTGGGCCCTCGCCACTGAAAGTGGCTGGAACAATGACACTCCGGGGGGCATTCCAACATGCACTCAATGAGGGTATCATGATGAGTTGGTGCCCTGAAATAAGCCCAGCGGACTCGATGAACTCATTGCTCTGGTCATCCGGATGGACAACCTCCTCCGTGAGCATCGGAGGGAGAAGACAGGTAAGCTTCCTCCACCATAATATCTTCTGCCCCCTTGCCTCATTCTTCTCTGACAGCCTCTGTTTCACAGACTCTTCCCAAACCAGAACCCATGCAGCTTGGCCAGACCCGCCTCTCTCCAAAGGAATTACAGTGGCGTGTCAGCTCTAAGAGCTGCCTGTACTGCGGTCAGGCTGGTCATGTCCTTGCTACCTGCACCCTGCAGTAGTGGGGAGTATACTGCTGGGCCAGACCACTTGCCCCTCTCCTGCTTGTTCTCAGCTAGATGCCACCCTAGTGTGGCAGAGCCGGTCATTCCCTTTGCCAGCTCTCATTGACTCAGGCACCGATGAGAGCTTTTTAGATTGCAAGTTTGCCACCCAGTTGGTTCTGAACACTGTCCCACTCGGCCCGCCTTTGGAAGCCAGCTCCCTAAATGGTCAGCTCCTTGCCCATGTCACTGAGAAGACCGTTTCTGTCCTTCTCCGTCTCTCTGGTATGCACCAGAAGAGAATCCCTTTCCACCTCATCGACAGTCCCCATTTTCCCCTGGTTCTTGTCCACCCCTAGTTGAAACTCCACAGCCCTCAGACTGACTGGTCTACCAGTAAGGTAATGTCATGGAGCTCATTTTGTCATGCCCACTCTTTGCACTAGGCTCCTGCTCAATCTGTTTTGTAGTCTCTTTCTGAGCACCCACACCTCTCCACGGTTCTCTCTGTGTATCACAATTCAGCCCGTTTTTAGCAAACACCATGCGCTGTCCCTACCACCTCACTGACCCTATGCCTGTGCCATTGACCTTCAGCCTGGAATGCCTCTTCCCAGCAGCCGGTTATACAATCTCTCTCGACTAGAACAAGAGGTCATGGAGAAATATATCCAGGCCTCTGGCTGCAGGCAACATCAGGCCCTCTTCCTCTCCAATTAACTCTGCCGCAGTCATTGAATGACCAGCGCCCTCGAACCGCAAGCACCTTCAACGCTTCCTGGGTTTAACTGGACCCCCGAGGCAGAATCGGCGTTTTGGGAGCTTAAACACTCAAAAGTCTCTGCTGCCCAGTGCCTGTTCCCAGGAGAAAGTATGGTCGCCAAGACCGCCAGCAGTCTCCACTGCCCAGGGCCAATACTGAGGTCCAGCCTGTTCCTGAGCCAAAGGCCACCCCTGCCATTACTTAGCCTGTTCCCGAGCCATTGGCCATCTATGCTACCACCCAGCCTGATCCCGAGCCATCGGCCACCCTTGCCGATGTCCAGCTTGTTTCCGAGCCATCGGCCGCACCTGCCAACACATGTTGGACCCCTCCCTCATCCAGGCTTTCCATGGCCTCCATCCGGACAAGCCTGGTTGGGTAGGGGGTACTTTTATGTCCGCCCCTGTGGCTCCCCCAGATTCACCCTCTTCATCCCAGTCTCCCTAATTGTCTGCCTCATCATTGCCACTCCCCTTCCTCTTGTTTCTTTCCCTGTCATGTGTAAGAGTACTGCAGGACTGGAGGCAGGCGTACTGCAGGCAGAACAGAGGTCCACCACCTGCAACAACCCAGCCTTGCCAGATCATAGTGCCTACTCAGTCAGTCTACGCTTCCAGCCTTTTACATTGCTTAATTGCCTATTCCCCGCCTAACCTTGTTCTCCATGTTCTCCATAGTCCTGCCTGCTCTGCCCAGTCCCTGTCTCCATGAATTCCGTTTTATGCTGATCTCACTCCCCACTTGTCCCTGTTTTGCCTGGCTTCATCCCGGCTTCCCCATTCTCCTGCCCAGTTCACCAGCAGCCAGGTTGTCGTGCGGTCTCCGCTGGCACAGCCTCTGTCTTACCTTCCCCCTCCCCAGCCTGGCAATAAAAGCTGTTGCTTTTACCTTACTCCAGTCTTTGAGTTGTCTGTGTCAGCACATTGGGTTCATCCTCTCCGCCACGTTCACAGCAAGTCTGACTTAAGGCGCTCACTTTGAAATTAATTTGCCTTGGAAAGTGGGTCAGTGGTAGCACATTAAGGCAGAGCTGTCCTTGTAGCTTTGTCTTACAGAGGAAACGTTCACTATAGGAAGGACCGGGAAGGGGGTGGGCTTGTTTTTAGATACGCCACACGCCAATTGTTTCCTTTTATGGCTTCCTCGCCACAGCGAAGCAGTAAAGATTGTACATAGAAACATTATAATATATATATGAACTGGTACTAGAGTAAAAATATTTTCTCAGCTTACAATATCGTTGATTTTATAAAATGAGTATTCTCAGGCCATGATTTACAAATTGTTGAGGCACAGCACAGCAGTTAAATTGCATGTAAAGTAGCTATACAAACGCATATTTTTCAGCCTTACCCAAACTGAATTTGTTTATGTACTTACTTTTCCCACTGATTACAGTTCTTTTGTAGTTGAGGTGTTTATACAAATTTTATTTTTTTAATCTGAAGCTAATGAATGGCTTTTCAGTCTACCGTGCTCTATCTGGCAAGCCTGCGACTGCAGTAAGGATTACGCTCTTCATTCATGCAACGCTGAGTAGTTCTCACCCACAGGATTACACTCGTCCACCCATATTAAGTCTAAACTGCTGTAAGTATTGTGATTAGAGGATCATAAAAGGGACCTAGGTACGTATGTTACCATGATTGCCCAATGCACCCACAAACTTTACACAACACACAAAATCTTGAGGTGAAAAGATAAAACGAGTGTTTTCTCCAGCCTTAGCATCCCTAATCACATCTCCTCCACTTGGCGGTTGTCACGTTTCTCATGGTGCTTTAATGACTGCTACTTACACTCATTTCGTCCCCCAGTTGAAACATAGAGAAATGCACTGGGGTGTTCTTCTACATGTTTGATTTCCCTCTAATATTGAACCTTCCTCAGAAATGACATTTAGAAAGAAAGAAGGCCACTTTATTTGGTCATTGTACAGTTGTTTGGTTACAATGAATTCATTCTCTGCATTTAATCCATCTTATTGTATAGGAGCAGTGGACAGCTGCAGCATCCAGGGACCAACTCCAGTTCTTCTTTCCCTTGCCATGCTCAAGGGCACAGACAGGAGTATTAACCCTTACATGCATGTCTTTTTGATGGTGGGAGGAAACCAGAGCACCCAGAGGAAACCCACGCAGACACGGGGAGAACATGGAAACTCCACACAGAAAGGACCTGGGACAGCCTGGGGTTCGAATCCAGGACCTTGCTGTGGGGCAAGGTCCTGTGCTAACCACTGGGCCACTGTGTCGCCTAAGTTAGATAAGTCCCCAACACACACACACACACAATTCCCTTGAGAGAATAAGCGCCACCTCATTATGCTGCTGTGATGGACAATGGACCATTAAGCATTTGAAAGATTTGAAAGATGATCCCATTTCGATAATGTGATGGAGAAATATCTCGATGCTGTCTTGTAAGGGCAGATCCCATCTGAAAAGACTTAATACAATGACACTGCCTTGAAAGAAAGAAATAAAAAGCTTGCATAATGATGAACTCAAGCCCATATAAAATCAAATCGGCAGGCAGCACCTTCCACTACCTAGAAATGGGGGCATTTTTCTCATTTAGCTGTGTGCTGAATCAGCAGGTTTGTACGGCAGCACAAGTGAATGGCTTTGCTTGGACCCAGTCAAGCATGACATTGCTGACAGCAGGGGAAATAAAAGATATAGCGGTAATAGATAAAGCGTTCATACTGAGAATTAATGTCCTTGCTTTACCTTGGTCCTACACATGGGACAACGTTAATGGTGTCCTCGATGTGATTACCTCAGCCACCTGACAAGCTTCATTTAAGCAGATCACGTCTGACGCGTTCATGACTCGATCTGAGAACAGGCACTTCCATGCAGGATCACATAAATCCAAGTCAGAGTTTTCAACTCAGAAATGCTTTTCTGCTGCTCGGCCATGTTTGATGTGACGTACCCTGAATCTCCCTCATGTTCGCACTGCTTCAATTGGAAAGTGATTTTAAGGAAACATTGGAGGGGGCGTAAACACTTTAAAGGACTTACAATAGTCATGAGTTAATGCCTTCTCAATCTGTGAAATGAAGGAGAGCAATCCTTAGCTTCAGGGTAAGAGGAAAAGATGGTGCAAGAGAATTGATTACAAATGAATCGCAGTTACACCATACTTATCTCGGACATCAGCAATGGAGGAAAACAGCCAGATAGATAGATAGATAGATAGATAGATAGATAGATAGATAGATAGATAGATAGATAGATAGATAGATAGATAGATAGATAGATAGATAGATAGATAGATAGATAGATAGATAGATAGATAGATAGATAGATAGATAGATAGATAGATAGATAGATAGATAGATAGATAGATAGATAGATAGATAGATAGATAGATAGATAGATAGATAGATAGATAGATAGATAGATAGATAGATAGATAGATAGATGTGTTTGATTCAGGCTGCCTTGGATTGAGTGGGAACATGACACATTATCTGTCTTATATTTTGGTTTATATGCTGACGTGTGGTTTATGAGGTCAATTTGCAGATGATCCACTACTTCAGACCACTGTATCTTGTGTCCTTTACGTCGCTTCTGTGTTTCCTCTAAGAGCCAATGTCAGGTGACCTTCAATACGTGATTGTATTGTACAGGGATGCTTGAAACCGCTCTGCAACACTCAGCTCATATTCTCACATTTACCTGTTCAACAGCAATGATTACAGTGGGCTAAAAGTATTATAGAGTATATATATATATATATATATATATATGGAAGGAACAGCAGAGGTGTATAACAGCAGCTGGTGTATCCTGATGGTGCTAAACATTCCATTTGGCTTCAGTTTATTCACACACATTCGCAACACACCTCCCTCCCTGCCCGGTCCCACAACAGACCCTCCCCTGCTTTCAGGACATTGTCAAACTTCCTTTTCTAGGGCTGTCCGGCTTCCCAGATGTTTCCTGAGCCCCCACATCGTGTTCCCGGCCCTCCTCTCCCCTCCCCTCCCAGCTGGTGAAAGGAGGGAGCAGCTAACGGCGAGGTAGGGAGTCTGTTCACTCTCTCTTTGGCATCAAAACACACACAGAGACACCTGGAGTCCAAACCTCTGCATGTTTGTCCCTGCTACAGAGCCAAGGCAGAGGCACACGGCACCTGGGATTTACTTTGGCTGCGGTCAGAGAGGAGGCAAGGACTCACCTGCAAACAATAACACACACACACACACACACACACACACACACACACACACACACACACACACACACACACACACACACACACACACACACACACACACACACACACACACACACACAAGCACTGTTTACTAATTTCTGAGGCTGCCTGCTCCTTCGCATAACTTGCAGGAGCACAGACGAGAGCCGGCAGGTGTTGTGACGGCCCTGTGAGGAGCTGAGCTAGGGATGTCGTGGGACTGTGGCCTGAGGTACGTGTTCTCCATGTCCCCTGCGCTGCATCATGGAGGCGTGTGTGTCCTGCATGACAAGGAGGACCTGTCCCGGCTGGAGATGGTCCAGAGACTGGCCAAGGACGGCTGTCGCCTCTTGCAGAGCCACGGCAAGCAAGGCCCCGAGAGGACGAGCGAGGTGAGACAGGCAAACGCTGCTGGAATCAGAGTATGTACACACACCTACAGTGTGTGAGCTGAGCAGCGGCAAAAGATATTGTTGGATAGTTTTATTGTTTCCACTTTGAATTATTGTGCTATGTCATTCGGTTTTCAGGCCGAGCTTCTGCACCATGATAAATTCCTAATGTGTGTGATCTTGCTTGACTGTCAACCTGTAAAACCTGAACTTGAACAGAAGATAGACATCAAGTCAGGTGCTGAACAGTCTTGTTTTCAGTAATTAATTTCACAAGAGAAACAAAGCGACAGTGTATATTGAAACCTAAGGTGAAACTAGAGCTCGAGATGTTTTCATAGTCACATCACAAACCAACCAGCTTCCTTCATCAGAGTGTCCTCTGACTCTTTGTGTGGATCTTATTCGATCAGCATAGTCTCTCCTTGAATATTCAGTTCCGGGACTGTACATTAGATAGCATGTTCACTGTGGGCTCTACTATGGTGTTGTACGCTGGGCTTGTGTCTGGATTCATTGTGCTTCTGAACACCCTGTCTAACACTATTGCCCATTTATCACACTGATGTTAATTCGTTGTCTGTTATTACGGGCTGCCAAACACACTGCCGCATCTCTGCTCTCTCTGAAGATGAATGTGGTCAATTAGATTGTGTTCATACTGCAAATAACTGTCTTCAGTTAACAGGCAAAACACTGAGTTGGATACCACAAATAAGGACTATTATTTTATCATTATCAAGTAAACCATAGGGTGTATTTTAGTCAGGCCCCTAAGATATGAACGCAGTAATAATAAATTAAGTTACCCAGTTTGAGTTCATAACCCCATGCACCTCATTATTTATTACATTAAAAAGAGCCTCGATATAGTTTAATATTTGGTTGCACTTTGTGCGATACGAACACCGAATACTGACAGTCTTCAATTTGCAATTTTTAGACAGCACTCAAGATAATCTGCCAATACGATGCTTAACAGAAGGCTGACTGGCTGGCTGACCTCGGCGCGGGCTGTTTTTCCCTTCCTGCCAGCTGTGTCAGTCTGCGGGACTGCACGGCAACAATAGCAGGAAGAGCTGACGTAAGTCTCCCAGACCCGACCCGACCCGACCCAACCAGACCACCACACCAAGACTTTGTGTGGTTTCAGGATGGGCTCTATAGTGCATCAGGTCTCTGACCTTTTCCCTCAATAGTGGACCGAGCCGCCTTAGCTATGCCACAATTCTTCATAATGACCTTTAGTGTGCACTGAAAACCGCTCATCTCTTCATGATCAAACCTCTTTGGAGAAAAACACTGCTAGCCGTTTTACTTTTTTATTTTTGGAGCTTTATTTATCACAATGCAACCTTTACAAAGTAGAAAAAGCATGGGTCAGTAAACATCTTTAACCACTGCGTCACAAATTCAAGAGTTTGGAGACACGTGACTACGTTGTGCCCTTATATGTGTGTAACATTTACATAATCCTACATTAGATTAGATAACATTAGATTATATCAGAATCGATGTAATCACTGTGGCAAATTGTTGTGTAGCATAAAAAAAACGGACAAAATTGAAATAATCAGCCAAGATGACTAATCAATTCTTACTGTTCCATAATTCTGAAATTAAACATAATCCACTTCATGATTGTTGTTTAAAACAGAAGCGCCGCTAACAAGAACGCAACAAACACACAAACTGCCACAGAACAGCGTCGAGTAATGGCCAGATACATTCAATTTTGCTTCAATGCTTGACTTTATCTCTGCAAGATTATTTGAGATTATCTAGTAGTGCTACCAGATTACAGGATTATTTCAAGTAATCCAATGAAACTGAAATGCACACGCTACATGATACTCATTTAAAAAAATAACATCCAAGCCTGTCATCAAAAAACAAAGAGCAGCTAAATCCCTGCTGGTGCTTTTCATAAGGAAAGATCCCCTTCTATTAGACTGTATGGGAGTTTCTGTAGTGGAGATATCAGGGATGTTGTGGAATCCCCTTCACATGTAAGACTGTACATGGAACCTGATCCTTTCTCCAGATAAAATAGACCTAACCTACTTGAATATGACCACAGAGTTTTACTCTGTGATCTTGTTACTTTCACTGTGCACATCTTTGAAGAGAACCTCTTATTTTCCTCTACATTTGTCCATATGGCCATGTGTCCATGTGACCTAGCTGTGTGGTAGTAACAGAAACTTGACGTGATTGCCCTTCAAAATTCAGTATGCTTTCAAATCATTATAGGCATCATCAAAGTTCAAAGTATCTTTACTGTCCCTTACAGGGAAATTGATTTGCAGCCAGGATACACAAAAATGTACAAAACATACAAAAACACACAACACCAAAGCACTGATGGACAACAACAAACGACAGGATGTAGTGGGCAAAGAGATTTAAAGGACTTCATTCAGCATCAAGGTCAAAGTGCAGAAGTCAGGTATGCAGTCTGTGCAAATATCTCAAGACAACAGTAAAATACTATCTACCATTTAACAACTGAATGGCATCAGGGACAAAGGAAATCTTATATTTCTTAGTCCACATACCATGTCAGCACCTTTGATGCTGGTTAGTACAGGACTAGGAGGAGTCTTTCTAAAGATGATTCTCATGTCTTTAGTTTTAGACACATTTAGCTGGAGAAAGGACTTGTCAACCAAGATACAAAATCATAGACCACAGGCCCATGATGTCGCTCCTCCCCTTCAAGAAGACTTACAATCACAGAATCTCCCGCAAATTTGATAATGTGTCTGTTAGCATGGTTGCTGTGACAGTTATTGGTGTACAAGATGAAGAGTAGTACGGAGAGACAACAGCCTTGAGGAGCACCAGTAGAAGAGTGCAGCTAATTGGAAAGGGATTTTTCCACCTGTAATAAAACCTCGTTTATAATGAGCTTCTCTAGTGTCTTCATAATTAAAGATGCCAACACTACTGGCCTGAAGTCATTTAAATGGCTCTTTTTCCAATCAGCTGCACTCTTCTACTGGTGCTCCTGAAGGCTGCTGTCTCTCCCCACTACTCTTCATCTTATACATCAATAACTGTCACAGCAACCATGCTAACAGGCACATTACCAAGACCCATTTACCCTCACACACTGGTACCTATCAGTCAAGGAATCCAGTATCCAACCAACTAGATTAAAATCCAGTTTAAAAAGATAAATTAGCTTTCCTGCTAACAGATGTGGCTGGATGGTATTAAAAGCCGATGAGATATCTATAAACAACAGCCTGGTATGAGCTTTTGTCCCCTTTAAGGTGGAAATTCAGAAAATGTAATGGTGTCTTAATAGCATCCTCCACACCTCTGCTAGACCTGTATGCAAATTGCAGGAGAAAAAGGGGATTTCTCCACCTGTGATAAAGCCTCGTTTTTAATGAGCTTCTCTAGTGTCTTCATAATTAAAGATGCCAACGCTACTGGCCTGAAGTCATTTAATGTCATAGGGGTTTTAGTCTTGGCAACTGGTACAATTGTGGAATGTTTCCATAACTTAGGGACCCTCTGTTTCTGAAGAGATAGTGTACAAATAAAATGAAAGATGCTGCACAACTGTTCAGCTCAGGTTTTAAGAACCTGGCCACAGATATTATCAGGCCCAGGACTCTGACTAGACTTGGTGAGGTTGATGTGCTTTTCCACACTTCTGATATCAACAGCCAAAGCTGGAGGAGCTGTAGTGTTGTCCTTTAATGCATTCAGTGTATCTGTGAAGTCGTGATTATCAAATCTTAAGTAAAAAGTATTTAACTCATCAGCCTACTTTTATCCGGATAAAAAAACATCCAGGGCAATGCTCCTATTGCCTTAGTCATTAGACTCAGTCATAGATTTCATATCGTTCCAGGCCGTTCCAGGAACATTATCCTCATTAAAAAGCATTTTACCTTTTACGAATCAGACCCTTAAGGGCTGATGAGGCCCATGGTTTGTTGTTAGTGAAAATCTTGACAGTCTTTGTGGGACTCACACTGTCTCTACAAAAAGAGATGTAGCTACACACGACATCTGTTAACTCATCTATATTGTCTGAGGATTCTGTAAACATCGACCAGTTCATGCAGTCGAAGCACCCCTGCAGGGCAAGAGACGAATCATCATTCCAGACCTTCACCTGCCTTTTGCACAACTTCTCTCTCCTCAGCACAGTCTTGTAAACAGTTATAAGACGCACAGAATTATGATCGGAGGATCCAAGGGCAGGGCCCACCTCAAATATATAAGCCTTTATGGAGCCATAACAGAGGTCAAGAGTTTTATTATGGTGCATAGGACAGCTGACATATTGATAAAAACTGTTCGATGTTTTCTTTAAGTTAGTGATTAAAGTCTCCCAATATCATATTGGGGGCACCGGGGAGGTAGATTGAAGTGTCTGTACCACTCTGAAGATGGTGTTTGCATGACTTCTGTGTTGGCCTTAGGATGAACGTAAACAACGGTGACAAACACCTAAGGGAATTCCCAGAAAGTTGAATCGGTTCATCTGGACATAAAGTTTAGTGGGAGATATGTTTCATCACTCATCTAAGGGAGGGACCTGTTCAGTCTCAACTGACTGCAGGTATCCCCACCCTTATAAACAGCACAGTTGTGTCACAACCAAAACATGTGATTGGTTTCATATGTAAATTGCTGTGACCATTAATTAGAGTTACAATGGCCATGTGAACTATCCACAGAGGATTGGGGAATAGTTGTAATCACAGTATTGTAAGATGGTGACAGATGTACTCTTAGCCCCCCCACCCCCACCCCCCACCCCGATTCAGGGATGGTCGTTCCTTTTGCTGAATGGAGTGGAGCAGCGACCGGGATGGCTCAGAAGAGTGGGGCAGTTGGCCCAAAGATACAATTGGGGAGAAAAAAGGGGGGAAATTCCAAAAAAAAAAAAAATCAGAAAAGAAAAACTACATGCGTGAGATTTTGGGGTGATGTATGGGATTCTTGCGGTCTGCATTTATCTTCACCATGTCAGGACTGACACACTCCCGCTTCTGATAAGAGCTCCATGCTGGTGTGTGTAAGCGTTGCATGTTTGAATTTGAATCCCTTTAGCCTCAAAGAGAAAAAGGCAGACAGAAATCCACTGGAGTGCCTCTGGAGGTCCTGAAAGAGGCTGTAAACCTCCTCAGGTTGCATTGAAGCTGTCATGAGGTAATCCCAAGGACAGATGGGTAGCGTAAGACTGTTCACTACAGACAGATGCTACAGACACAGCTCGTATTGGGAGGTACTCTGCGGTAACGGCATGTGCAGGTCACTTCCAGGACAGGGTACAAATAAACAGTGTGGCCCGGGAACTCAGCTGCATTAAAAGCATCCGCTCTGCGATGGCCCATTGTTCTTTTTTTTCGATGGAGGCTGGTGTCCAAACAGCCCCATGCAGACAGAGCAGAGGCCAGCAGCTGCAAAGGCAGGACCAATAATTCATTGTGTGGTAAGGTATTTCCAGAGTGTTTGCTAAAAGGACCACGAAAAGGCTAAGTTAAGTTTATTGTACAACTCTACTCGCTTTGCCATTAAATTTATATGCAATGAGCAACGTCTACCTGAATGCCGACCGCCATTGTTCAGCGACGTGAATAACAACAAACATTCAATATGCAGGACTTTGGTCCGCCTCAAGCAAACAGAAAAGGCAAATTCTAATGGAAAGGTTACAGATACCCAGTTCAATTGCCATCATCTGCCATTTTCAGTGCATTCAGTACATATCAGCTGAAATCTCTGCATGCTGAGAACTACAAAAACAAGCCTTCATGAGGGGGGGCTTCAAGCAAGAACAAAAAAACACCCAGCCTGTGTTTCTCCAAAATGTGGAAATGTGAAGAGTGCAGGAGGTGGGATGTGTTGTTCATTTTGTTTCTCTCACTATCATTAAGCAATCCCCGCACACATGGATCAGCCATGTTACATTTCAAGAAAGCAGAAATATTACACATTGCACCTTTAATGAGACATATGGTGTCGTGGCATGGTACATCTTAGTGCAGGTAACATTTCAAGATACCATCAGAGAGCAAAGAGCATACTATGTATGCATCAAATCTGGACAAAGAGAAAGCTGCCCAAGACTCAGGATGCTAACCAACGCTGGCCTCCCATTGTGGGAAGTCTCTGTGTTCTATTCTTGCTGCCACACCCATGACCTTAAGTCAAAGGTCATGTGATAGAATAATAAAGTGTGTGGTTATACAGGGCCTCAAGTATGAAAACAAGTCAATTTTGGCTTGTTTTCTGTTACCATGTTGTGAACATCGTGCACTCGGCACCTATTGGATGCTTATCCATCTTGGAAGAGGGATCCATCCTTTTCATACTCTTCCCAATTTTTCCTGAAAGGTTTTCCTTTGGAGTTTTTCCTATTCTGATCTGAGTCTCAGGATAGTGGGTGTCATTAGTGTGCCTCCCTGTTTCTCACTGTGGGCATGTAAACCCTTCGGCACTGTGACTGTGTAAAGCACTTTTCCAAGAAAAGTATTAAGGTGCAAAAAGCAGGAGACAAGAAAGAAAAAAACATGTAAGACAGAAAAACAATCAATTCATGTTACTTGATTTAGACATAAATTCAAGATTGGCTTAAAAATTATTGCAATGCCACATGTAAGTATTGCCATTTATGGTTCCTTCTGTCTGTCTGGCCCTGTGATGGGCTGGCGGCTTGTCCAGGGTATTTCCCCGCCTGCTGCCCAACAACTGCTGGCAGACTGTATGCACGGTGCGCTATTAGCCAGTCATGTTAACGCCAATCATCGGCCTTCAAATATATTTGCGTCAAAAAAAACAAAAACGAACAAAATCATAAAAAATGTACGCACGGTGCATACAGGATTACGGCTGCCGGCACCACTGACTGCTGCGATAGGCTCCAGCATCCCCGCGACCCTGGGAGCAGGATAAGCAGTTTGGATAATGGATGGATGTCTGTCTGAAACTAACTGTTAAATGTCTATAATATAAATGTGCCCTGACCAATGATGGGCAGGGCACCTCACATCACATCAGGACAAATGTACACATGTTTTCATGTACATAATAATAATAATACATTTTATTTGTGGGCGCCTTTCAGAGCACTCAAGGACACCTTACAGAACAGTCAAAAACAAGCAGCACTGTATCAGACAGCATAAAATCAAAACAAAGCAGGGTAGACAGTAAAAAGTTATTACAACAGATAAGTATAAAATCATCATCTGCACAAAACTCAATTAAGTGTGGATCAGATTGAATATGCCAGGATGAAAAGGTATGCTTTGAGATGGGATTTGAAGGTCGAAAGAGAGTCAATGTTGCGAATGACTTGTGGGAGAGAGTTCCATAGGCGGGGGGCAGAACAACTGAAGGCTCTAGACCCCATGGTAGTCAAGCGGGCCGATGGTGTAGTGAATTGGAGAGCAGAAGAGGATCTGAAAGTGGAGGAGGGCATGTGGATATGAAGGAGTTTGGAAAGATACGAAGGAGCTAGGTTATTAGGGGCCTTAAAGGTGAGAAGCAGAATCTTGAAGTCGATACGGTATTTAACAGGGAGCCAATGGAGTTGCTGAAGAACAGGAGTGATGTGATCTATGGATGGAGTTCTGGTAATGATATGGGCAACTGAATTCTGGACCAGCTGAAGTTTATGAAGACACTTGAGGGGAAGACCAAAGAGGATACAATTGCAGTAGTCAATAGGGAAAGTAACCAGGGTGTGAATGAGTCTAGTGGTACTGTTAGGTGTAAGTGACTGGCAAAGACAATTAATAGTGCATAAATAGAAGTATGCAGACCGAGTAACATTGTTGACGTGAGCTTCAAAATATAATGTGCTGTCCAAGATGACGCCCAGACTCTTGACCTGAGGCGATGGAAGCACTATTGAATTGTCAATAGTTTGAGAAAAACGGTTTTATCCCTATTAAGTTTGAGGAAGTGGTATGAAAACCAGGATTTAATTTCTAGTAGGCAATCAGAAAGGGAAGTGAGCAGAAGAGTGGAGGTAGGCTTGGTGGACCAATAGAGCTGGGTGTCATCTGCGTAGCAGTGAAATTGAACGCCAAATTTCCTGAAAATGTGGCCAAGAGGTAATAGGTAAATAATAAATAGGAGGGGGCCCAATACAGAGCCCTGGGGAACACCGGTAACAGGAAAGGACTGTGATCTCAATTTTTTAAGTTGGACAAACTGAGTGCAGCCACAAAGATATGATCTAAACATGAGTGTGTGTATTTAGGGTTTGTCTGTGTGCATGTCTCTGTATGTGTTAAGAGTCTTGTCTCTGTATTCATGTGTGCACTTGTGCGAAATCATGTGTGTGTGTGTGTGTGTGGTAAATCTGGTCTGTGTGCTAAGGTGTCCATGTGTATGTGTGTGTATGTTTATAGGGTACATATGTATATATTGTGTGCATTTGTGTGTGCGTGTGTCTGTGCGTGTCTTTGTGCTTAGCATGTGGCATGTCTGTACATGTGTTTGTGTGTGTGTGTGTACACAGCAAATATGTCTGTATGTTTGAGTGTGAATGTGCATCTCTTTGTATATGTGCCTGTATGTGTGTGCATATAAACAGATGACAGATCATTCTAAGTGTGCCAGGAAGCCCTGCTTTGCCAAAGGTCCCTGGATGGCTCTGCACAAAAGGCAATTAGAGCAATAAAACTGCAACCACTTCCAGCCTGTCTGCCGGCATAATTGCATGCATGGAGGCTTGTGTTGCACTGACATTGGGGGGGCTGTGGATATATTTGTGTGTGTGATAAGGAGGTGAAGGGGGAGCTGATGGAGGAGTAGTGTGCATGCTCTATCTACACATTGGGATACTCATTAAGACCCCCCCCATAGCTGAAAACCAAACCATAAACCAAAGTTCCCGTTTTTCAGAAGAGTATGTCAATGCTAAACGGTACTCAGTCTGTGTGTGCTGCTTTCCAGCCTGAATATTTGTTTTATCTTTTTTATGTAGATTAACCAGAATATATTGAGGCCTACATAAATAATTAAAAAGCCCATAGTCTTCATGACCCTTTTTTTCCCCATGTGGTTTTCAAACAACCTTTACTAGAGGCACATTTCACATAATTTTGAGATCCTACGTGAAGCGGTGGTGGTGTTTTTGCCTACAATCACAGTATTTTGCTAATAAGTGGTGCACCATAGGTTAAGAGATGAATATAGATTGATGGTATAGGTTGAAATCTTTGGCATTACTTAAGTTAAAATGCTCTCACTGATCCTCCGATCGAGAGGAGAAGAGAAATACGGCACACGGAGGTCCTGGTTGGGGCTAACATGAGAGGCATGGGATGGGGAGAGATGGCTCATACAGTGTTTTTCCCATGGAGCTGTGAAAAATTGCTAAAGCATTTATCAGATGACTTTGTGTCTCTGTATGACTCATAGATATGGAGGAAGTGAGGGGGCTGAATCAGTTTTGACACTTTTCCTTGACAGTTATAAACACATAGTACCCATAAGACCGAGCCAAACCCTGAACCACCAAACAAAAAGAGGCATGGTGCCAAGCCCTGAACCACCAACCAAAAAGAGGCGTGGTGTCAGGGTGTGTGTGTGTGGGGGGTGGTGTTAAAAATCTTTAGCATAAAGCAAGGCCACACATTATTTTTAATCACTTTGAAAATGACCTCTCTAAACTCCCACCAATAATTTGATGATCTCTAGGAGCGAACAGGTAATTAAAATATGTATGAGATTTTTTTTCTCATGTTAATCCATGAATGGGCTCTCGTGATAAGAAATGAATAATGATTTATGGAAATGTCCCCTTCACGTATAGCCCCAGCTTCCACAGGGGTTTTTTTTTAATGATGGAAATTGGTGGTGATGTGTGCGTGAGTGGAAGAAAACATAGGAGAGGGATCTCCTTGGTGATAACACACTCGCCCCTCCTCTGTCTACTATCCCCCCACCAGCAGCAGAGTGACGAAGCAGTCCGCGTGTGTCTGAGGGAGAGGGGCCACAATGTGCTGGTTCTCCAGAGAGTGTCGTCAGAACAGCCGGCCCTCGCAGCATCAGCGAGGGGAGGAGGAGGAGGAGGGGACAGAACGGAGAACAGGCACAGGAGGTAAGCCTCTCCCACCCCCCCCTTACTCATCTACACCCTCCCTCCCTCCATAGTTCTCTCTCTCTCAAGTCTCTCGCTCAGCACTCTCTCTCTCTCCAGCTCTCATCATTCTCCTCCTCTGCCTCTCTTCATCACACACTTACTCACGCAGGCTCACATCGCAGGTCCCTCCTCATAAATGACTAGACTGGATTCACATAAGACAGGGGCTTGGGATTGTGAGCAGGAGTTCTGCTGGCTGGCTGGCTGTCTTTGCAGCTCGCTGTCTCTCTGGGGTAAATACACCAGGACACCGGGGGTGCACTCCGGGGACATGCTGTAGTAGACCCAGGGCTGTAGCAGCTGCAGGTTAACGGATGGCTTGGTAAAGAATAAGAAAGCGGGAGGAAAAAGGGCATGCAGCAGTAACCACGGCAACGGTGCCGGTGTGGTGAGGAGGGCACTGTGGTGGTGGTGGTGGTGCGGGGAGGGGCACTCTGAGGATGGGCTCTCGGCTACAGCCCCTGGACCCGCGATGGCAGGAAGAGGGCCGGCTGCTGCACGCTGCCTTGGTGGAGCAAGAGGAGGATGAGGATGAGGACGAAGGCTCAGAGGAGAGCAGCAGCAGCACCGGTGACAGCACCAGCCAGGCCGGGGCAGTGACGGTGACGGTGCCCACCTTCGACGTCCCTTACTTTCGCTACATAGACGAGGAGGGGACGGAGGGAGAAGGCGAGGGGGAGGGAGGGGAGGAGTGGAGCAGCAGCCGGTCCCTTTCCTCTATCGATGAGGACTCGTCCAGTGACTCTGTTGTGTCCGACAGGTACACGGTGGTGTTGGGGACCCCAGAGAAGATCCTGGAGCACTTGCTCAGCGACCTGACGCTGGACGAGGACCACGGGACGCTGCCGGGCAGTGAATCAGGTCAGAACTGAATCTCTACCGTCTCTGATCACTCCACTGTCTTCCCCCTGTCTATTCTCACTGTGTCTAGTCAGTTTTTAAATGAACAACGTTCAAGCTTGTAGCGTAAAAAAAATGCTTCACCGGAGTGAGTCATGAGCAATATTCAGCAGGTGGATGACAGAGAGCCAACTATCTGTCAACACTATTTGTGGGCGGTTTGCTCGTGTAAAAACCACTGCTGTGTATATGTTTTTATTTTTGACCTCTCAATCGAAAGATAACGAGATAGACTGATACTGTATACTGTAGATGAAGAAAGAGAGAATTAGAACAAGAGGGAGCGAGAGACAGAAATGGCGATAAAGTTAATGGGGTAGAGCGAAAGAGACGGAGAGAAGGAGAGATACAGATAAAGAGAGGGAGAGAAAGAAAGTCAACCAGCATGAGTAGGAAAGAGTGATGAGGACAGAGAGAGCGAAAGAAAGAAAGAGAGAAATAAAGTAGAAAGAGAGCACGTGTGTGAGAGAGTCGTATGTGAATGGGATGGGAAGAGGGTGCGAGAGCGAGAGAGAGGATGAGAGAAGCTGTTCCTTTAGTTCCATTCGTTCACCCTCCCCTCTCAGCCAGGTGGGCGGGGCCAGCGGCCCCTCAGGGCCGTGCAGCGGGCTCATCATGTGCTGTCATGCCCAGCGTGCTGCTCGGTTCAGCGTGTTGGTTTAACAGGCTGTTCTAAAGAGACACGGGGACGCTCACACATTTCTGCATGCACGTGACACATGCGGGCCAACTTCAGACTGACTCGTCCCCTCCCGTCCCCCCGGGAGGGAGATAAACACCTTCCACCGCCAGCGACACAGAGTGATGGATGGATTAGCAGATGAGAAGTAAAGGTAGCGAGACCTGCGTGCGGCTGGGCAGAGAGAGAAAAGAGGAAAGCTGCAGAGTGCGGGAAAAGAGGGAAAGAAGACGAGAGAGAGAGGAAAGAAAATGCAGATTATTCCTGGGAAATGAACGTTGTCCACGATAATGATCTCCCATCAGGCCGCACGCCGGCTCCCCTCCTACCAGACATCATTGCTCATTCTGATGAGGAAGCGTGTGGAGCTGATGTGAATGTCCTCTCCCGAGACGTGTCGGTCGTTGCAGCTGATGTACATGTTCATGTTCATGTAGCGGAGTCATTACATACCAGTTCAAGTCCGAATATTTCCGCGGCTGTGAAATAACCTGCAGTGAGTTATCAGGGTAATAAGGTTGACTTGGTCATTTCTCCGGGGAACACTGAACTGGTCTTGATGTCTTCTCTGCAGCTGAAGTACGTGTCCATGTCCATTACCTTCGAGTTTAAATCACAACATCTTACGACTATGAGCCGCCGCGTCATAACGGTGTGATATTAAACAAAAAAAACTTTATATGACGTTGACTTGTGAGCAAAGCGGTGACTGAAATGAAGGAAACCTGCCGTGCGATTAGCATATCCACAATACGCCCATCTTTACAGTACATCTGAGATGATTTCCTGTGGGAATGCCTCCTGTCGCGTTGCTGACGGATCATTTCAAATTAGCTCAGCTTGCAGCGAGTGTATTGAAGCCGAGCCTCCACAGGGAGCCCGGCAAGGTGGGGGTGGGCTGCAGGGTCCCCGACTGGCGGGCCCCGGCCCCGGTTTCAATGACACATTGATCCTGTGGTCAATGATGCCTCACTAGTCTGAATTCATTCGGCCTAGGTCCTCTTGTCTTGAAGCCGGAGACTTTATATGTTTGACTATTGATTTTGTGCTGGTGCTGGTGCTCCCTGGCAGGCGGGGTTTACAGTTCGTTCCCCAAAATACACAGCAAGGGAAAATTAGCTACTGGTTGGCTTTGCTTTGCTGCGTGTTGCTGTATTTTGCAAGTTACAAGTCAGGACTGAATTTTCCCTCGTTTCTAAGAAAATAAAAACTAGTTCTAATTTAACAGGTACTTCTCTCTGATGCTTTCTATTGGGCATATCTCAGTTTTTACTGGACACGATTTCAATAACTTTCTCATTTTTACTGGAAATAAAAACTAGACATCAATATGATCTAACAAAGGCCGTTTGATATCATTATGAAAACCCAACTGGTGAGTGACTGCATGACCAAAAAACAACATTAACTGATTCTTGGTGATTTGTGCATTTTAAGGAATAAACAGTAAAATAGGCTGCTGCACTCCAGCTACCTGAGACCTGGAAGTTTCCTCTCGGGAATAACTAGGAAGGCGATAAATCGAAGATTCCAACTATAATCCAAAACAGTTTTCATCTGTTCTATCAGGGAGTGCTTTGGAACGGCTGAATAAATGTGACCGCTGAATTCACACTCAGATTCTGGTTTGTTTTCAGAATACATCTTCATGTACCAGGGATTGAACTCGATGTTAGGGTGGGCGATATGGCAAAAATATCACACCACGATTTTTTCAGGCAGAATCACAAGCCATGATCCTATATCACAATTCTTTTTACTTGTTGGGTTTTTGGGGGGTTTTTTGTGGATTTTCCCCCCTTTTTCTCCCCAATTGTATCCTTGGGCCAACTACATCACTCTTCCGACCCTTTCCGGTCACTGCTCCACTCCCTCTGGCGATCCAGGGAGGGCTGCAGACTACCACATGCCTCCTCTGATACATGTGGAATTGCCAGCCGCTTCTTTTCACCTGATAGTGAGGAGTTTCACCAGGCGGAAGTAGCACATGGGAAGATCATGCCCCAGTTCCCCCTCCCCCCCAAACAGGCGCCCCGACCTACCAGAGGAGGCGCTAGTGCAGCGACCAGGACACACACCCACATCCGGCTTCCCACCCGTAGACACGGCCAATTGTGTCTGTGGGGACGCCCGACCAAGTCGGAGGTAATACGGGGACTCGAACCGCCATTTCCCATGTTGGTAGGTAACGGAATAGACCGCTATGCTACCCCGACGCCCTCGTGTTGGTTTTTAAGACTATTTTGCAAGTTACTGAACAGTACAACCAAACTAATTGCCCTATTAAAAAAAAAATTAGCCCTACAAGGTAACAAAACCTAAAAGAAAAAAAAGAACAAGCCTTCCAATCGTGAATGAAATTAATGGTCAGACTCAAATAAGGTACTGCAGTGCAGCTGGACCACAAATCACTTGTAGTTTTGTGCTGAATCTTGTCTTGTCAGACGGAGTACAGCCATGAAATGGCCGCATTGCAAAAATATTTGTGGCTGGGTATCTCGAACGGCTTGTCAACTATTTTGAGCAGTCTTTTGAAACCCTCGTTTTCCGGTTTTTATGGGACTCGTATCCTTGGCTAGATAAAATGTCACCGCATCAGTTTCCTCTTTCCAGCACTTCATCATATGGAGCGCCTTTCTCAAATGCCTCCTTAGACTTGTCTGTTCTGGCATTTTGGCCTTTAGGCCTCCGGCTGCGTGGTCACCACTGATGCGGTCACGTGGCATCTGCTCACTGTTTGACCTTCAGCATCCTCTCTCAGGTGCTTTCTTTTGAGGGGGATTAAAAATGTTGTCGTGTTGCCATCCGACGTGCGAAACTTTTGTTGGCAAATAACTGTTGTTTGTGCCGTGTCGGTTTTGGAAAATCCAAACCAATTCCATATTACCGATGTCTAAATCTTTTAGGGACCAACTCTTCCATGTTGTCATCCATGCTGCTACGTTGCCCCATAAAAACAGAGAGGGGAAGAAATCCAAGGCACCTACTGTTTGCCATTACGGGTTTATTGGTGTTTCTCTAGGGAAGGAGCAAAATGGACTCGCAAATAGTGTGATTTAAGTTTTGGCTGGGAAAACAGCTTTGGACATGTGTACAAGCCATAGAATTGCAACTGATAGAATGTGCCCTGTAGCACAGCCTCTCTGCAAAGGCAGATCGTGGAGGCATTCTAATTGTTCACCATCTAATATGGCCACATGGCACATCCCTAACTCGATGGATTTCTCACCGTGACACTGACTATATACACAGCAGTATAGCATATTCTGAATCAGATCGATTCATATGTTATAGTTATTACATTCATGCGGTGGCAAAGACTTGTCCGCCTAAATGTACAGGTAAAGCACACAACATGAAGGACGCAGGAGGTGATTCTGCAACAGATGGCATTTTTTAGAAGCACTTTTTAGAAACACCATGGTCATGTGTGAAGAATGGACGATTTCAGTGCTGTACATCTCTGTAACACACTTGGGTTTCCCTCAGTGAGCAAGGCGTCGTGGGTATTCGGCAGTGTTTAAACTTGCCTGAGTGCTGCTATTTGATCCTACTTTTTAGAAAGAATGAAAAAAAAAACATGGAGCATTTGTGCACTCAGTAAGATAAAGTTCTCGCTCTTTGCGATGCACCATCAATTTACATACATAGCAGGGTTTTTTTTGCAGGCTCTCACTGCGATGTGAGATTTTCTATGCAACAGCCTTGTTTACAGTGACTACTGCAACCAAAGCATTACACATTTATGCACTCGCTACAAAAAGCCAGCTCAATCAGTTTTCAGACTGCCTATTGAAATGCAAAGGGTGATTAGACTGATTGATCGCAGAAGTTGATTGATTGGTTGCACCATGGATTGATTGGCTGGGTCAATTAAATCCATGCTGGAGCCCTGTGTCATTTCAAAATAAAATTTGATTTGATATGCATGTGTCAATAATACATGAATAGTACAACAGTAACATACACACGCAACATTTTAGGTCATTTAGCTTTACCAACCAACCAAACATCAACCACGTTTGAGTCCTTTCTCTGACCAGGCTGTGTAATGAAAATTGACAATTTGATAAGAGAATAAAATGGATAGGTCCAAATGTTCATGTGCGTATGTGCGCGAAGGGGGTTTGCAGAAAAAAAAAGAAAGGAAAAAAGACAGACCCCTAGAGAACTACTGTAAGCTTCCAGGCAGGTTGTTGTACTAGTTGATATTTTTGGGTTAACTAATTTGGAGCACACGGCTGTCATCAGGCAAAAACGCCTCCTCGGCTAAACTGTTTGGATTAAACCCTCGCTCGGAAGGATTTTTTTTCTCTCGCTCGCTATTTTGCTTTGGTAGAAAGGAAAACTTTGGAATAAGCCTCCAGGTCTTCCACATGATGAAATATTCAGTCAGTTTTCGAACTTCAATGAAATAACTTGCAGAGTGTACAGCTTAGGGAGTAGTAGTACTAGTGCAAATGTGTGTGTGTGTGTGTGTGTGTGTGTGTGTGTGTGTGTGTGTGTGTGTGTGTGTGTGTGTGTGTGTGTGTTTGTGCATGCCTTGCCAGTACTCCTGAGAGGATGGTTAAGCTGATATGGGAAGAAAAAAACTGGATAGAGTATGTACAGTAGTGCATAGTCAAACCTTGTCCGTGTGTGTGTGTGTGTGAATACATATGGATGGCGGAGGTGGGGGGGGGGGTGTCAGCGTGGGTGAGAGCAAATGCATGTGTCATGTGTGTTGTTTGCTCGTGTTTTCTTACGAAGGCGTTGCTGTGTACTGTATTCTTTGCGTGAGCTGAATAAGTACGAGCGCGTTACCGCTCATAAGCGGCGGATGAGCAGAGCGGCACCGTGTGGATTAACATAATGATGTGAGGGAGTTCTGCCGACCAGAACGCACACAAAGGCCCGGGGAAGTAAGTGTGAAATTAAAGGGGCGAATTTACAATTCAGGGTGTGAGGCACACGTACAGACTGCTTGGGAGGGAGGGGCTCCTAATGGGATTTACAGAGCCCCTCTGAGGACAAGCATCATTTGTAGAAGCTGTCCTCTCTCTCGCTCTCTCTCGCTCATTCTCTTTCTCCTCTCTCTCTCATTCTCTCTCTCCTCTCATTTTCTCTTTCTCTCTCATTCTCTCATCTCTCTCTCCTCATTCTCTCTCTCATTCTCTCTCTCTCTCATTCTCCCTCTCCTCATTCTCTCTCTCATTCTCCCTTTCTATCTCTCTCACAGCACTTATCTCGATGACTTGCATAACAAGTCCAGTCAGATGACGCTTTGTGTGTTGGCACACATCGATTTATCTTATGCCCTAATTTCCATGTGTGCACTGTGGACTCATCGTCTCTTAGCAACAGATTTAGGGGCACTGAAGTTTGACAAACTTTTTGGGTGACTGGCTAAAATAGCTGATGAACTGTCAGGCTAAGTCTTTTGAAATGGGAAAATCCCTTTTTTTTCAGAACGTCATGTTTATATAGTGTGTGAGTACGTCAAATAGCTGTTAAGAAATTGGAATTTGCCAGTCAGATCAATGGCGACAAACTGTTTTGCTCGACAGTAAATCTTACGTGTCTGTAACCTTGGACAGACATCCCACAGGTACATGACAGCCAAAACAAGCATGTTGTGAACAGACACAAATATCAGATTCACCTTGTGCATGTAGGATAACTATACTGAAAACGTTTACTGAACTAGTGAGAGAGAGAGAGAGAGAGAGAGAGAGAGAGAGAGAGAGAGAGAGAGAGAGAGAGAGAGAGAGAGAGAGAGAGAGAGAGAGAGAGAGAGAGAGAGAGAGAGAGAGAGAGAGAGAGAGAGAGAGAGATGTTGACACTATCATCTTATTGTTCTGCCATGGATATTGCACATTATTGGAGATAATGGTGTTATAAAGGCATCTTAAAACGAGGAGCAAATTAGAAGTGAAGCCTCTTCAGCAGGTTTCAGTTCGTCCTCATCTGAGGCAGAACAAGAAGGATGATGATTCAAACGGAGAGTAATGAGCAAATGAAAGGTCATTCACATTAAGGTCGTTCATTGATGTTCTATATGGAAGGAGGAGATCTTCTCGCCATTACTGAAATAGGATGTGAACCATTCCTGTCCTGCCGCTAATTTGTCATCTCAATACAATAGAGAGAATAGGTGCAAGTTCAGCCCAGTAAACAACACTGTGTTGTCAAGGTCACCAGTATCCTAATAGTATTACGCTGGGCCTTGTGACAACCCTGACTCATCATTCAAGTAAACTGTAGTAAAAAAATAATGTGAGGGACTGGAATCATAGTTGTGACGTTGCTAGTGGCACAAAGCTGTAGTGGTCATTTGTTTTTAGGATTTACCAAAAGATGAAATACAGTATTTTTGGCTGCACCCTATTATTAATATTATTATTATTATTATTATTGTTGTTGTTGTTGTTGTCATCATCATCATTATTATCATTATTGTAATATTGTATAATAATAATTATTATTTTTTAATTATTATTGTAATATTGTATAATTATTATTGTTATTATTATTATTATTATATCAGAATCAACTTTATTGGCCAAGTGCGCTTACGCATATGAGGAATTTGACTCCAGTTCATAGCAGCATCTAGTACTTACACATATCACTCACACAAAAAAAGGCAACAAAAAAGAAAAACAGAACAAATAAATGGAGTAATAAATCAAATAATGGAGGTAAGTATGTATGCACAAAAGGTATGTCACAATTATAGAGTTTTGTTATGGCTGATTAATTTATAACTTCTTATTTATTATATATGTCCATAGGGTTAGTGGTTGTGTCAAGAAGAGCATGCAACATAAAATTTTGCCAAATCATTATGCGGATTGACAAGACAGCCATTGGTGCTGTGTCCTCACAGGGTACTGATGAAAACTGTCAAATCCGCTGTGGCGACCCCTGGGAAACAGGGGACAAGCCAAAGAAGAAGAAGAAGATATTTATATATTATATGATATACTTAATAATGTATTATATTACATTATATACTAAAATATATATACTATATATTTATATTTTAAAGATTGTGTAATTATATACTATATTATATACCTGTTATAATTATAATAATTATAATAATAACAAAAGTAATGTATATGTATAACCAGTATACAGCAGTTGTATGTGTATTTACAATTGTACATTTGTACTGCACATCTGATTTAACAGGTGGTGCACATTGTAGATATGTAAATGGGACATCTTGACGAGAGGGTGCTATTTACAAAGCGTCATAATAAGTGTCCATTATTGCACCACATAGTGCAATAATGGACAATAATGAACTGTGCTAGGGTGGCACGGTGGCCCAGTGGTTAGCACTGTTGCCTCACAGCAAGAAGGTCCTGGGTTCGAACCCCAGGCTGTCTCAGGTCCTTTTCTGTGTGGCGTTTGCATGTTCTCCCCGTGTCTGTGTGGGTTTCCTCCCACCATCAAAAAGACATGCATGTTAGGGTTAATACTCCTGTCTGTGCCTCTGACCAAGGCATGGCAAGACAAACTGGAGTTGGGCCCCGGGCACTGCAGCGGCTGCCCACTGCTATTAGCTACACAGCTAGGATGGGTTAAACGCAGAGAATTTCCCCACGGAGATTAATAAAGTAGTAAAAAAAAAAAATTGGATCTTAGAAACCACCAAACTTGTCACATGGCACGATAACAAGCAGAGTTACATTTTGGACAATAACCTCTCAACTGTTTTGTTGTCGAGAGAAAATCTTATATACGTAGACCAACCAATATATCAATTTTAATTACCGCCATTTTGGATTTTCCACCATCTTGAATTTTTAAAAATCATTCACACCTCTTAATTTTTGCCCAAATTAGACAGTAGATAGATGCAAATGAGTGAGCAAAGAATTACATAGCAGGCTACAGTTTTGAAAAAAACAATATATAATATGATATTCTTGGTCATTAAGACCACCAAAGATCTCTAAAATGTCCTAGCTTTCCATGCCATGTGTAGCATCTCTTTTCTCAATTGCCTTTACTACACTTCAAACCCAGGTTCTAAAGTAGTAAGGTCAGAAAGGCTCACAAGGAGACTTTGCATGAGACTGAAAACTCGGCAACTTTATTACACAATTATTAGTTTACCTTTACTGTATGATTAACACTGTGATGCATTAATGGTACAAAATAATGAAATTTCCTCACAAACATAAAGCTCACCTAAAAGAAAGGGCAAAGTATCAAACAAAAGTGTCAAGTGTCAAGTGTCCTATATCTTTTTGTCCCTTGGTTTGTACTTAAATGGTCCTGCTTCCTCAATATTTAAAGAATATTAGTTCTTTTGTTGGAAAAATTAGTTTGTGTTCCTTTTACTGATATTGTGATCACTTATCTACCCGGGTAGAAAACTAAAGTGTGCACGTGTTATCTTACCTGAAATCCTGACAAGGATCAGATCAGTTGCCCCAAAGAAAGGAATCCAAACCAGTTGGCCACACTGGTTCCAAACGCCCCCTGCTTGGAGTTGCTCACTGGGCAGGCTCACCATCAGGCTCAGGTGTAGCTTGAAACCAAGCTAATTCCAGGTTCAACAAAAAAAAACAAATCTGCACATATAGTACAGAAAACATTAGTTAAGATGTTCGCTTTCTTATATCTTAACATGAGACCTCATTAATTTCTATTTATTTAACACAGCAGCATAAAACCATGAACTATGGAAATAACTGTACAGCATGTATTACCAATAGCTTGTTTTTACAAAAGACTATGATTTACCATAACAGCATGAAATGCTGCACCTTTACACATTTCCACATTTTCTTATTTCTTTTAGAAACAGTTTATTTTGTCCATACTCATGAAGTGGATATTAACATTGTGAATAAATTTGATATGTATCCTTAACTGTAACATTCAATGTAATTTTAGCTTGCTGTACAATGTGTTAAACTTATAAACGCTTTGGTACAACCCATCATGGATTTTGCTAAACGTTTACCAGGGAATTCGTGAATTTAGTGCAACGCACGTTTAATGTAAACAATGTTAAGTGGCTGCACGTTAAAGTAAAATGTGGCGATACAAATGGCACTGCTAATAAAAAACAACATTAGCCAGTACCTTACTCTAGCAAAAACAAAAAGCTAGCTAGCTGCCTAGCTTAACATAACATACAACGATAGAGAATGCACCAATGTAAGGCTCAAACGTTTCACAGTACTTCCTTATAACCCCGATTGGGGTTTTTCTTACTGTATGTGATTCCAACAACAGAATTAGCTGTAAAACGCTCTCGTCTTTAAAGCTAGCAATCGCTATAGGCTGCAGCTAGCTACCAACCCTGTAGCTTTAGCTAGCGATACTTCGTATCGACTTACCGGAGCTCCTGGTAGAAGAGTGGAAAAACGATGCAATAAAACTGGCTCCTCCCGTCGATAATCTGGTCGCTAACAGAAGAGAACCTTATTAGAAAGGATTGCGATACATTAACATGATATTTTCATATTCTGTGACCATTTTTTAAATATTTTTCGCCGACCTTTTCCACAGTTGGCTTTGCGCCGCAAGAAGCCTTTGTCTTTGATAAGCGCACGCATGCGCCCTCTACTGGGCATCACCCATAATGCGCTCTGATTTTTTTTATTATTATTGTAAACTCCTAATAACGCACGTTAGCCCCTAGCTAACGGGTCTGACACGTTAGCCCCTAGTTGACCAGTCTGACCCTTTAGCCGAGCGGTTAGTGACGTCGCCTTGTGGTGCAGGACGCCCGTATCGTATCCCGCACCGGGCAAGAAAGTAGCCGGTAACAGCGGTGGGATTCGAACCATAACCGGTTACATTCTTCTTCTTTTTTTTACCCTTTGATAACCCAAAATTTCATGTGCGTTACATCAATGATCTCTAAAATGCCTTGGCCTTTCATGGCATACACATCTCCTCTCCTTCCTTCCATCCACCCATCCATCCATCCACCCATCCATCACACCATGCAAGACATAACTGACCAACTCAAACAACATTCGTCTTTGACAAATGTGGACGATATTGTCGCTGTAATGCGGGCCTGCTGGCCCACAGGCGTGCTCGCCGATCTTAAACTGCATCACAGTCATCGTTTCGATGGACTGCCGAAGCAAGAATCCAGCCATCCATCTTTTCATGCTAATGCTAACAGTATTAATACGATGGTTAACTTTAGCATACTGTGTTTGGACCCCGACTATTACAACATTTGGTTATATTTTCTTATTGCTGTTTGCTGTGTTTCTTCTTACAGACACACTCCTGGATGACTTCCTGCTGACCTACCTGGTGTTTATGTCAACCAGTGACTTGTGTCAAGCATTGCTGGGACAATATCCTTTCACGTTGGGAATCATTATATCATCAGTATTGCGGTAATCCTACCGTTGTGTCCAATGTACTCTGTAATACTTCTGTCTCACTAATTATTGCTATTGAACAGGTAAATATGAGAATATGAGCTAAGTTACACTGGACTGTTATGAATGTTCTAGTACCACACACTCATTGAAGATCGCCTGACACTGGCTCTTTGAAAATACATAAACAAGACATAGAGGAGACATAGAGGATACAGGCATAGAGTTATGGATCATCTGCAAAGTGACCTCGTGTTCTGCATGTAAGCCAATAGTATGCAGTTACACAATAATGTGCAATCATACCACCAATCTGAGGGGATGCCTATACTGAATGCATTTCAAAACAAAATCATTAAAACCAGAACCTCAGGCATTACATATCTGTTTTAGTGCAACTTGAATGGTTGACAATCTATCTATCTATCTATCTATCTATCTATCTATCTATCTATCTATCTATCTATCTATCTATCTATCTATCTATCTATCTATCTATCTATCTATCTATCTATCTATCTATCTATCTATCTATCTATCTATCTATCTATCTATCTATCTATCTGGTTTACAGTATCAAAAGAAATAAGACATCCAGGATCAAAAGATAACAGGCAGAAACGTACATCTTTTACACCAACTGATCTGAACTTTGACCTCCCTCACAGCATTATAACTCTTTACTCAGTGTTCTCCTTTCTTATCTATCCCTCTGCATACACATCACTTCTTTCAGCTCCCATCATGCTTTAGCCCTGGCAGGACAGCAAGAGATGCCATGTCATGTCAGCAAACATAACTCACTGTCTCTCTGTACTGAATCCTTAACTGAGGCCCACCTATGTCACCAAGCGATACAGAGGAAAGGAAGATGGAAAGGAGACTCTAGACAGGAAACGCAAAGTCCTGCACCTGGTTTTCCAGTGGATGACCCTGTGTCGGGATTTCCTGAGGGAGGATGAGCATGTCAAACTCTTCATGAAGGTATGAGAGACGACGGGAAATGCCGTGGGCGTGGGTGTGGGCGTGGTGGTGTCCTGACTCGGGTGTGAGGGTGTGCTTCACATGAGTGCTGACATTTCCCTCCAGACGCTGTGTCGCTACATACTGGATGACCTTTATGAACACCCGAGCCTGGAGAGGGACCTGAGGGAGCTCCAGAAACTCCGGCAGCTACATCGCAGACAGTGAGTGGCTACACTAAACAGCGTGTTAACCAGAGGGATTACCGGCTGCATTTCGGTCAAACACAGTCAGGGAAAAAAAGGGATCTGCGTCTAGGTATCAGCGATAGGATGCTGGTGCAAAAGAGCACATGCAATGTCATTAAAGTCAAAGATCTTGCAGTAAAACCACATGACATACCTGTGGAGGCATGGGGGTGTTTAGAAGAAGTGGCAGTGGAGGATTCCCCCCCCCCCCTGTTTCCCCCCCCCAATTGTACCTGGCCAATCACCCCGCTCTCTGAGCCGTCCCGGTCACTGCTCCGCCCCCTCTGCCGATCTGGGGAGGGCTGCAGACTACCACATGCCTCCTCCGATACATGTGGAGTCGCCAGCCGCTTCTTTTCATCTGACAGTGAGGAGTTTCACCAGGGGGACGTAGCGCGTGGCAGGATCATGCTATTCCCCCAAGTTCCCCCTCCCCCCTGAACAGGCGCCCTGACTGACCAGAGGAGGCGCTAGTGCAGCGACCAGGGCACATACCCACATCCGGCTTCCCACTCGCAGACACGGTCAATTGTGTCTGTAAGGATGCCCGACAAAGCCGGATGTAACACGGGGATTCGAACCTGCGATCCCCGTGTTGGTAGGCAATGGAATAGACCGTTATGCTACCCGGACGCCCGGCAGTAGAGTTTTTAACTAGGTTGTTTAACACAATCTTGCAAAGTGAAAGAATGCCTGGGGGAGTGGAGAAGAAGTACACTGGTACCGATTTTCAAGAATCAGGGTCATGTGCAGAGCTGCAGGAACTGCAGGAACAGCCGCGGCCGGGAAGCGAACCCGTATCGCCCGCACCGCAGGAGGCATCGCTAACCGCTCGACTAAAGGGTCAGACCCGCGAGCCAGCGGCCAGCGTGTCTTCTTATCCATGCACAGTATTTATACACTACCATTAATTCATGTGTATGTTATATTTAAGCTATTTACATTTAAATCAATAACTTTGATTTTGCTGGTTATACACAAACTACGTCATTCAGGCAACATGGAACAGAACCGTCTCTATCGCCTCTGGGCGGAACTTTCCGCAAGCAGCTTTAAAAAGGACCTTGTTGCTAGGAGCAGAGTCTGGGTATGCACTCTGCAGAGCAGCAAACAGGAATTGACATCGGGAATACAGACAAAGCCATCGTACGAGCACAAAGAGAGCTCTTCTCTGCCTTTTCTGATATTTAGGATGGCGGTCGCGTCAATGGCTCCATTCATAGATGAAGAGTAACTGCAGTGTTGTGGGGTGTCAAACTCAGAAATATGAAGGTCACCAAGTTCCTTCTCATGCGTTTCCAAAGTTGAGGAACCACAGGGTTTGGGATAATCAGTGGCAAGCCGTCGCAAAAAATGTCATGTCTGCCAGCGGCGCTGAGGCGATGATTCATTCCCCTAAACCCTAAAACCCCAAGTCCTCTGTTGAGTCACTGTCCTCTTCCTCTGCCATCGTACGCGTCTGTACAGCTGAAGGGAAAAGTTAATCAGAAATGTTCTGACCAAGCCGCTGACACAATGTGACGACTACAGCATGCGCCTTTAGAGTTTAGAGATTTAGAAATACTGTTTATGTACTGTTTTATAAACACCAGGACAAAACGGATGATGGTTTCCAATGTTACCGGTTATTTTCTTGCCCGGTGCGGGATTCGAACGGGGTGTACTGCACCACAAGGCGACATCACTGACCGCTCGGCTAAAGGGTCAGACTCGTTAGCTAGGAGCTAACGTGTCTTATTAGTAGTTTACACCAAGTTATACGCTACATGTTAGCATATTAAAGTTGCGAGAACGTTGTTTTCTTTTTCTTTTTCTTCAAATAGTCCCCCCTTTTCTCCCCAATTGTACTTCGCGAATTACCCCACTCTCCCGAGCCGTCCCGGTCGCTGCTCCACCCCCTCTGCCGATCCGAGGAGGGCTGCAGACTACCACATGCCTCCTCCCATACATGTGGAGTCGCCAGCCCATTCTTTTCACCTGACAGTGAGGAGTTTCGCCAGGGAGACGTAGCGCGTGGGAGGATCGGGCTACCACCCCCCCGAACAGAGGAGGCGCTAGTGCAGCCACCAGGACACATACCCACATCCAACTTCCCACCCGCAGACACGGCCAATTGTGTCTGTAGGGACGCCCGAGCAAGCCGGAAGCAACACGGGGATTCGAACCGGCGATCCCCGTGTTGGTAGGCAACGGAGTAGACCGCTACGCCACCCGGACGCCCGGGACGTTGTTTTCTATCAGGGAGTCTCACCTGTAGAAGCATTTTTACATCGTATATGCCCGAAGTGCTGCCTTTTAGCTAGTGTTTCTCATTGAACGACGTCTTCATTAAGTTAAATTCTCATTTACACTTTGACATCAGACTGTAAACAAACCCCTGCTGCCAAACACCCCGACAACCCCACCCTCAGCCTCCACCCACAGCTCTCCCCATGGGGATACTCCAACTGGCCGCCCGTTAGAGACCAGTGCCAGATAATCCCACCTGAAGCTAGCTGCAATTAACTGACCCCACCTTCTTCGTGTTGACACCCGGCGGCTAATGGACCCACAACACCCCCCCCCCCTCCGTCCCCTTATTGTTGTGGGCGTTATGGGGGCGTCACAACAGACATGCTCCACTGTTTCATACCAGCTGTTCTCAGCCCGGGTCGAGCTGAGGGAGGGAGGGCTGCTGTTTGCCGGTCTGCTGCCAACAGTAAAGCTGAAAGGACCCCATCCTCTCCAAACATACACGCACACACACACACACACACACACACACACATTTTGGTAAGAATAAAAATTCAATTTTCCTAACTCTGAACCCTGAAAATTTAACCCCAACTCTAAAATGGCCCAAAAACAACCAAATTAAACCCTAACCCTGAGCCTAACTCTAATGTCTACTAATCTAATGTAATGTGTACTAATGTCTAATGTAATACTAGACTTAAACCTAACCCTAAACCCAAATCTAATCCTGGTCCTAAATCCCTAGCCCAGAAATAACTCTGTAGTTGGTCCAGACTTTCACTATCCTCATGAGGACATTGGATACCAGTGAGGACAGAAAAACAAGAACACACACACACACACACACACACACAGACACACACACACACAGACACACACACACACACACACACACACACACACACACAACCGCCCCCCCCCAACCTCTGTTCCACTTCCGCCTGATGTGGCATTGGGCTACATCAGACAGTGTTCTTTGACATTCACGGTGTCTGCGTTAGATTTTTGAGGGGAGAGGGAGTGAATTAGATCGTCAGCCCGGTTTCAACGGCGGTGGGAATCAGGCTTTTTCATTAGTGAGCGATTGCCGCCGCCTGACGAGGGGGGGATCCCCGCAGGTGGGCTCGGTGCCAATGTGTCTAATGTGATGCTGAGGCTGGCGGAGGCTGAGGGATGATAATGTAGTCGGGGCGATCCATCACACCGGCCGGCCTAGCTGATGAGAATGGAGTGATTAATTGAAGGCATCAGAATGAAAGGTCTCATTTCTACAAAGCACTCTAATCTAACCTTGACACTTGCCTTTAAAAATGGACCAGACTATGTACATTTCCTCAGACTCTGCAGCTGCTTGAGCTGTATTTTTTAAATGTATTGTTTAGTGATTTGGCTGATGGGGAATGGACGAGAGACGGTCCTTAAATGAATTAGAAAAGGATGTCCTGTGGGTCAGATTGGGTTTGTGTCTGTCTGACCTATTTCTTCTGCTTCCTCCTGTAGTACGGTGGATGAATGTTCTCCACACAGAAAGGTAAGAGCTGAATCCCTCCGTGTGTGTCCTCTGGACTAGACAAACACACGTAGACATGTCAACAAACAGGGATATTTGGATGTATTGAGATATGATGCACCACTGGATATCATCACAGATATTTTGATATTCTTACATGTGTAGGGCGGCACAGTGGTGCAGCCATTAGCACGGTTGCCTCACAGCAGGAAGGTTCTGGGTTCGAGCCCCGGGGTAGTCCAACCTTGGGGGTCGTCCCAGGTCATCCTCTGTGTGGAGTTTGCATGTTCTCCCCATGTCTGCGTGGGTTTCCTCCAGGTGCTCTGGTTTCCTCCCACAGTCTAAAGACATGTAGGTCAGGTGAATCGGCCGTACTGAATTGTCCCTAGGTGTGTGTGTGTGTGTGTGTGTGTGTGTGTGTGTGTGTGTGTGTGTGTGTGTGTGTGTGTGTGTGTGTGTGTGTGTGCCTGTTGGACCTGTGATGGATTGGCGGCCTGTCCAGGGTGTCTCCCCACCTGCCACCTAATGACAGCTGGGATAGGCTCCAGCATCCCCACGACCCTGAGCAGGGCTGGATGGATGGATGGATGGATGGATAACATTAGATATTGTATATTTTCTTTTTTTTAATGTTGCGTTTGTGTGTCCTTGTGTCTTATATCTGAGCAACCCACCAAGACAAATTACTTGTATGTGGAAAAAAACCAAGCTGTAAACAGAAACCTGAATTCAGGTTTCTACTTTGACGCACTGGGTTCTGTCCTGGGGTCTATTGTCTTCTTGTTTCCTGTGGAATGCCGTTGCTCCAGAGCTCAACAGAAATATGACAGCATGCTCGAACACGATGAATGTGTGACATATTCCACGTATTTCCCCCCTTTTAGAGCAAAGCCCTTTTCCACCAATTGAGTCTAAAAGAGAACGGGCTGCAGTCCAGGGGGATTCAGAAGGAGACCAAAGAAGGTAAGCCGTAAAAATATGGCTTCGTTCACACATTCTTCCCATCGTACGTTGTTTCCAAAGTCATTGTTCGATTTCATACTGCATGGAATGAGGCACATTTACAGCAAACATGGGAACAATAGGAATCCTAGAGTGAGGCACAAGTGAGAGCATTTTTAAACGAAAACACACTCCAGGTGCCTTTCTTTCCCTGGAAGTAGGCCTTTATTTTGTGTTACTGATGCCCCGCAGACATGTCTCCATTTGGGACAGCGCGGCTATACTTGGAAATATCAGCGTGCTGGCTACATGGTGAGCATTAGGGTGAACAGCCACTGAGGATCCACAAGCCAGTGCATTCTCAGTGCTGTTCCCAAGCCCGGATAAATGGGGAGGGTTGCATCGGGAAGGGCATCCGGCATAAAACCTTTCCCACATCAAATATGCAGATCATAAATCAGATTTGCATAATGGATCGGTCAAGGCCCGGGTTACCAACGACCACCACCAGTACTGTTGGCCAGCAGGAAATTATGCAACTGTTGGGCGAAGGAGAAGAAGAGGGGGAAGGCATGTCCCGAGGCAGTGGGAGAGGAGGAAGGGTAGGAATGTGGATGTGAGGGTCAGAAACTTGAACGTTGGCACTATGACTGGTAAAGGGAGAGAGCTGGCTGATATGATGGGGAGAATGAAGGTAGGTATACTGTGTGTGCAAGAGACCAGGTGAAAGGGGAGTAAGGCCAGGAGCATCGGAGGTGGGTTCAAACTCTTCTACCATGGTGCTAATGGGAGGAGAAATGGGGTAGGGTTAATCCTGAAGGAAGGGTATGTCAAGAGTGTGCTGGAGGTGAAGAGAGTGTCAGACAGAGTGATGAGTATGGAGCTGGAAATCAAAGGTGTGATGATGAATGTTGTCAGCGCATATGCCCCGCAAGTTGGGTGTGAGATGGAAGAGAAAGAAGAATTCTGGAGCGAGTTGGATGAAGTGGTGAATGTACCTAAGGAGGAGAGAGTGGTGATTGGAGCGGACTTCAATGGGCATGTTGATGAAGGGAACGGAGGTGATGAGGAGGTGATGGGTAGGTATGGGGTCAAGGAGAGGAATGTGGAAGGACAGATGGTGGTGGATTTTGTGAAAAGGATGGAAATGGCCTTAGTGAATACGAATTTCAAGAAGAGGGAGGAACACAGGGTGACGCATAAGAGTGGAGGAAAGTGCACACAGGTGGACTATATCTATGATATACTTGAATGATCCCTGTAGGGAAATTACACTCCACATTTAACCCATCCTAGCTGTGTAGCTAGAAGCAGTGGACAGCCGCCCTGCAGCACCCGGGGACCAACTCCAGTTCGTCTTACCATGCCTCGGTCAGGGGCACAGACAGGAGTATTAACCCTAACATGCATGTCTTTTTGATGGTGGGAGAAAACCAGAGCACCCGGAGAAAACCCACCGCAGACATGGGGAGAACACGCAAACTCCACACAGAGGATGACCCCAAGGTTGGACAACCTCAGGGTTCGAACCCAGGGACCTTCTTGCTATGAGGCAACAGCACTAACCACTGGGCCACCGTGCCGCCCTATAGGCAGCATTGGATAGTGGTCTGTAGGACTTTGGAGATCAAGAAGAGGAAGAGAGTGAAGGCAGAGCCAAGGATCAAATGGTGGAAATTAAAGAAGGAAGTTGTGTGGAGTTCAGGGAGGAGTTAAGACAGGCAATGGGTGGTAGTGAAGAGTTGCTGGATGGCTGGGCAACCACTGCAGAAATGGGCAACATGCAGGTGGTTGGCTTGACAAAGGAAGATTCAGAGGACAGGAAGAGATGGAAACGGATGATCCGCTGTGGTGACGGGAGCAGCCGAAAAAAGAAGAAGAAGACAAAGAAGAAGAAGAAGAAGAAGAAGATGATGATGATGATGATGATTAGGGTGAACTGATGACTCCAAACTACTGATAGGCATGAATGGGTGTATCTGTGTGTAGGTATGTGTATGGTGGGCCCTCTGATGAACTGGCCACATGTCCAGAGTGTCTCATTGCCTTCCACCCAGTGCATGCTGGGATAGCTGCCAGCTCCAAGCAGGATTAAGAGGGAATAGACAATGACTGAATGAATAAAAGATGATTCAGACAGCTGATACATGTCATACAGCTTCACGTCATGCAAGACCTCTGCTGCACATCATCCCCCGTCGGTGAACCTGTCATTTTTTAACAAAAAACAAAATACACTTTTTTAAAATAGTGGTTAAAAGTGATACATTCTGTACTATACTGTGTTGTAACAGTATTGTCTCTCTGTTCCAGTGCTGTGTCATGTGTACGTGACCATAGACTCGTACCTGAGCGTGAGGGTCCCGGCTGGGGTTGTAGCCCAACAGCTGCTGCAGGCGGTGGCAGAGAGGATGGAAATCCCACAGGAGGAACTGGTACTAGTGGCCGTCTCTTACTCTGGAGGTAAATGCAATTCATACCGTCGCATCCCCCATCAATAAATTCTCACAAGGGGCGTCCGGGTCGTGTAGCGGTCTATTCCGTTGACAAGGATCGCCGGTTCGAATCTCTGTGTTACCTCCGGCTTGGTCGGGCATCCCTACAGACACAATTGGCCGTGTCTGCGGGTGGGAAGCCGGATGTGGGTATGTGTCTTGGTCACTGCACTAGCACCTCTTCTGGTCGGTCGGGGCGCCTGTCCAGGGGGGAGGGGGAACTAGGGGCAATAGCGTGATCTTCCCACATGCTACGTCCCCCTGGCGAAACTCCTCACTATCAGGTGAAAAGAAGCGGCTGGCGACTCCTCCACTGTATCGGAGGAGGCATGTGGTAGTCTGCAGCCCTCCCCGGATCGGCAGAGGGGGTGGAGCAGTGACCGGAATGGCTCGGAAGAGTGGGGTAATTGGCCAAGTACAATTGGGGAGAGAAAAATCCGGGGGGGGGGGCAAATTCTCAGAAAACACTTTTCGAATATCCTCGTTGACGTATGTGTTACTGTACATGTCTACGTGTCCTACAGAGCAACCCACAAAGTCAAATCCCTGCACGACAAAACAAGCCAAATTTGGATTCAGACTTTGTGATTAGCGGCACATCTTTGCAGCTGAATATCCGCCAGGCCCAGACACAAACGTCTGAGAAAATAATGACAGGAAACATCACCTAAATCTAAAAATACACCCCCCCACCCCACCCCACCCCTTCCCACCCTACCCCAACCCTCAATTATCTTGGATATTTCCTGCAATCTATGAAGCCGCTCTGCAGACTCAGAGAAGAAAGAGAGGCCAACAATCACCCGCAGCGCAGAAATATACACTGCTTCCCTGTTATCAGCAACTGAAGTGACTGGCTGCTGCGTCACCGTGGAGCCCGGCACCGCAGGCCTTATCTCAGACGGACTGCAGGTCACGCACCACTGGACAGCTTTTTAATGGCATTCACTCTTTTGTGACGTTTCCTCCTCTAGGGCGGCTCCTTGTCCAGCCTCAAGACCGACTCTACTCTGACGCACTGACGGCAGCGGGCCGGCTGCACGTGTGCAGGAAGGACCTGAACCAAGTCGTGGTAGGAAACTAGTCCAGTTCTATTTATGAAGCTAATTAAAACACAGCCGAGGCTGGGTGAAGGGCCGCAAATGTATCAAAGAGCGATGATAAAGTGGGGGTGGAAACAGACACAAAACAAACCAGAGCACTTGGGGAGGCTGAACGGGACAATCCACACCCATAATGAAGCGCTTCGTCCTTCGGTTGTTAACCTAGCCAGAATCCTTTAAAAGGTCATGGCTGAAAACTGGATTTAAAACATCATCAAGACAAATAAAATGCCAAGGAACAGCCAGCAATGCAAACTGTGGCTGCTTCTTGGCCCCGGCCGGGCATATGATACCATATGTGCAGACATAACTTATTACCGTGTTTATTCGCTTCATTGTCCAAGTGTCACAGCGAACAATGCACCAGCTCAAATTATAACTGGCACATGAAAACTTACTTGGCTGAAAAATCAGATGCTGATTTTATCTCCGAGAAAGGTCATGGGGGGGGCGTCTGGGTAGCGTGGCGGTCTATTCCGTTAGCTACCAACACGGGGATCGACGGTTCGAATCCCCGTGCTACCTCCGGCTTGGCCGGGCGTCCCTACAGACAGAATTGGCCGTGTCTGCGGGTGGGTAGCCAGACGTGGGTATGTGTCCTGGTCGCTGCACTAGCGCCTCCTCTGGTCGGTCGGGGCGCCTGTTCAGGGGGGAGGGGGAACTGAGGGGAACAGCATGATCCTCCCACGCGCTACGTCCCCCTGGTGAAACTCCTCACTGTCAGGTGAAAAGAAGCGGCTGGTGACACCACATGTATGGGAGGAGGCATGTGGTAGTCTGCAGCCCTCCCCGGATCGGCAGAGGGGGTGGAGCAGCGACCGGGACGGCTCAGAAGAGTGGGGTGATTGGCCAGGTACAATTGGGGAGAAAAGGGGGGGGTGAAAGGTCATGGGAGTTTAGATACATACAGATACATACATACAGAGCTGGTCCTTTTCAAGGGCGAGAATCTCCGCGTCCTCCCTGAAGTTGACTGGACGCTGATGAGGGAAGTGGGAGGGAGCAGAAAAGGGAACAGGGCGCTCACATTGTGAAACCGAACCGAGTTCTTCTCCTCTCGGGGGCTTTAGGGCATTCAAACCTTCACGTGATGTGAAAAGATGACCCACTGGAAATACAGCACCACGAGCTTTACAGCGCTGTTCAAGACTCACGATTCAAGAACTTTACAGAGAAACTGCAGTTGTGTCAACCTCAAAACGGAGCATACAAAGAATAAATAAGACATAAGAGACAAGAAATATAAAATATCAGCAATAAAAAGTACAGTCTAAAGAATATAAGTACAAAATATAAGCAGTACACAGTATAAAATACAGTACAGTTAACGATAAAATGCAACTTACAAGGTACAAAAGCATCATCAGCAAAATGCAGTAAAGGTGGACAGACAGGAAGTGGCTTCAAGTGACATGTGAGTAAATATTGCAGATGTTGCACGTGTCCAGTGGGGGCAGCACATCAGTCTCGTCAGGCTGAGGGGATGTCTGAGTTCATTAGCACCACAGCTTTTGGACAGAAGCTGTTTTACAGCCTCTTCGTGCGAGTGTGGGTTGATCTGAAGCACCTACCTGATTTTGGGGGAGAGGGGGGTGAAACAGATGGAGTCCAGGGTGTGTAATGTCTCTTTATGATGTTCTCAGCCCTCCTCACAGAGCGAGTGCTGTGAAGATGCTCTAGTGATGGCAGCTCAATGCCAACAGTGTCCTGTGCTGTTTCCACGACACGCTGGAGGGCTTGTTTGTCAGCGCTTGGTGCAGCCGCTGTACCAGGCTGTCATGCAGCTTGTTAGGACGCTCTCTGTGGAGCGACTGTAAAAGGCTGACAAGCAGCTTTTGGGGGAGGTTGGCTCTCCTTAGCCTCCTCAGAAAAGAAAGGCGTTGTTGTGCCTTTCCCCACCACTGCTGAGGTGTTGTCTTCAACAAAGCATGTTTATTCTTTATCAAATCTCGTCATACGCAATTAACCTGATTTCTGTCCCTCCTCTTTGTTCTCCACCTCTCAGAGTCCATTTTCAGAAAACTCGGAGTCACACCAGAGGACGGCTCACCTGCTGAGCATGAACACTTGGGACGTGGCCGTTGCCCTCACCAACTTCGACTGGGCCATCTTCGACTCAGTACACGAGGTCTGTTTCATGGCTGTGAATACAGTTTGCACAGACTTGTTTCCAGAATGGTGTAAAATGGTGTCTTGGTAGGCTTATTGCTCAGTGCAAGTCAAAAACAGTTTGAAAGTCATGGGCATGTCTAACCCTAACCCTAACCCTAACCCTTACATGCTGAGTTAACTTAGTGCTACTCTACATTGAACTAATGGCTTGGTAGAGCTATATTATTTATTGAACATCACTTCCCAACTACTGAACTGAATGAATTTGATGTTTTTTTGTTTTGTTTTTTACAGCAAGAACTTGTGTATTTCACATTCAGCCGTCATGCCAGCAGTCACCACACTGTGTCGCTGGAGCTTCTCCTGCAGCGCTGCAATGAAGTCCAGCTGTGGGTGATGACGGAGGTGCTGCTGTGTCCAACACTCTGCAAAAGGGTCCAGCTCATCAAGAAGTTCATCAAGATTGCTGCCCAGTAAGTAGCCTAACTCATGGTACTGGTGACCTTATGTACATAAACAAGGTTTTTATCCCCTGGAGTTACTTCTCTCTATGTTGTTATGCTTTATTGGGCAGCAACAATTTGCAACAAAGACATGGCCGAGAGTCCATTTGAACGAGATGAAACATTTTCTAACATCACTTATTACTTTAATCATCACGCCACTGGAAAAAAATAAACAAAAGGTAGAATTCAGTTTTTCAATCGTTCTCTTTCTTAAAGCGCTCCCCTCCTTCACATTCTTTCAGCCAATATTTTTTCTCATACTTAGCACGTTATCGCATGCTCATTTACATGCAGCCAATCGGATCAAAGCATCAAAATATGAAACCCCACCCAACCTTAACGCCAACCCTTGCCTGTACCTGTCACTTAAGGGTAAGCTCATGAATATTAATGAGGAATAGACCACGCCCTCACAGTGCTTGAGACCGCTGAGAACAGTTACGGTATAAGAATAGTAAAGGTAACAGTCATTTACTAATAAGGAATGTTGCTGAATGGTTTATGATGCCGTGTTCAAGCTTTTTATACATGGAACGACTGGGATTTCACTCCTACCTATAAAACGACCATGGGCGGTCAAAGTGACCGCCAGTTTTTAAAATCTATATTCTCTCAAGATAATGAATGACTGTATGCCTTTATTTGTCATTGCACAGCTGTACAACGAAATTAAGTGCAACTCCCCAGTGGTACAAATTAATATATATATATATATATATATATATATATATATATATACCCAATTGAGATTAATGCATTGCATATGTTAGCATGTCTATTAGGAAACAACTGACACCAAAATTAACATTTTATCAACTATAATACTATTTTTAAACAATTTAAACTTCAGAGAGACATGGTCGAACTTGAATAGCAAAATTGAAAAAGTGAAAATATTACCTGAAAAACAAATATTGCTAATCTAACAAACGCAACAAGGCCTATAAAATGTGAAATGTAAAAAAAAACTGAAAATGAATATTGAAACAGTCCCAAACAACGACCGGAACTTAAAAAAACCTATTAGAATGACCGTGGGCGGTCATTTTGACCACCACGGTTTTTTAAATACCCAGTTGAGATATTAATGCATTACATATGTTAGTATGTCTGTTATGAAACTAACTGACACCAAAATTAACATTTCAACACCTTTAATACTATTTTTCAAACAATTTAAAATGGCCGCCGTCCAACGCCTGTAAGTGCTGCAGCGCCTCGGTGGTAATCATGGCGCGTCTGTGACCAGACATGTTAGAAATAATCAGAAATCAAGTTTAGACTATTTCTCTGCACTGGAGGACGCTAGTGTGTTTCTAGGACAGAGCCATGAACTTCGCGAAGGAAATGACGCGACCGACACGCGTCATAAATAGTGACATGACGCGCACGATCACGCGCAAATTACAAGCGGTCATTTTGACCGGTCGTGGTCGTTTTAGTTAGATCCCATCATAATGTTCTCTTTTTGTGCGTCCATCCATCCACCCATTTTCCGAACCGCTTTATCCTGCTCTCAGGATCGTGAGGATGCTGGAGCCTGTCCCAGCAGTCACTGGGCGGCAGGCGGGGAGACACCCTGGACAGGCCGCCAGACTGTCGCACAGGGCCGACTCGCTTTAATGCAAATATATGAAATTTTAGGGGGATTCTGGGAGCGACAGGTCTATCCCCCCCCCCCACAAGGTTATTAAACTTTGAAAATCGGTCTGAGAACTGATTTCTATTCCACTCGCGACCCTGAGAGCAGGGTAAGCGGACTGGATGATGGATGGGTTTAACTTAAGCGAACACAGGTGCACTGCCCCCTCTAGTGGAGAGCGGGTAGATTGCCTTGACGGTGGCGCCGCTCTAACTTGTGCCGCTGTGCTTGACAGCTGTAAAGCGCAGAGGAACCTCAACTGTTTCTTTGCCATCATCATGGGGCTGAACGCCGCCGCCGTGAGCCGCCTGAACCAGACGTGGGAGGTAAGGAGCCGCACTGCCTCTGCTGATTAACAGCAAAGTAAACTATGTCACTGCTGTGTTTGTTAACCTTTAGCCCTCTTTCCATTTCCGCAGAAAGTTCCCGGAAAATTCAAAAGGCTGTTTGCTGAACTTGAGACAATGACGGTAGGTTGTGTATTATTTTCTATTTTCATTCCTCAACTCTCACTGACCAAAACTGCTGAATCGCACATATCTGTTTTTTTAAGCATTAACAAAGGATTGTGCATCCGGCTTAGGGGTTTGCAATTATGAGTAGCTTATTGTCAGGGATGCAGATGTGTTTAAGAGGTCCTGCTGTTGCTGCTTATAAAATACCGATAGAAGACAAAATGATACGGCACATGCTGCAGGTCACGCTGTAACGCAACAGCAATTTACACAGTAGATGCAAATAGACATGTATGCACACACACACACACACACACACACACACACACACACACACACACACACACACACACACACACACACACACACACACACACACACACACACACACACACACATTTCCAGAGGATCATCGTTATTCATTTGAAAACATCTTCACAGGATCCCTCTCACAACCACAAGGCCTACAGGGACTCCTTCAAGAAGATGAAGGCACCAAAGATTCCCTTTCTTCCACTGCTCCTCAAAGGTAGCGCTCAGACACCCCATCACACACCACGTGTAACCAAGGGGGCAATGACAGATCTTTGAAACACGTATTTCCACCCGAGACTTCGACGTAAACAAGCAACCCATTCCCGTCTTTGAGGTGGATTTCAGCCAAATATTCCTCTTTTGTAGAAACCCCCCATCCGGCTTCGTGAGCACACCGTTAGGCGAAACAGTCCGATTGTGTCTTAATTGTGTTTACCTCTTCTAGATATCACGTTCATTCACGAGGGCAACAAGACCTTTCATGACAACCTGGTCAACTTTGAGAAGCTGGTGAGCCGCTGCCCGCTTTCTAGACAGTACAGTAACGCTCGATTCCACATGTCCCACTTCACCGACACCTCTGTCTGTCTTACCTTGCAGCACATGATCGCAGACACGGCGCGACTCATCCGACTGTGTCAGAGAGATCACGTGGGTAGGTCCTCAGCTGATTGGCTACTCGGTGGCCACGTGTCACCGGGATTTCACGTGTACCTAAAACGACCATGGGCGGTCAAAATGACCGCCGGTTTTTAAACTCTATATTCTGTCAAGATAAATACCCGTGCATTACATGTGTTGGTATGTCTGTTAGGAAACGACTGACACCGAAATTAACATTTTAACAACTTTAATACTATTATTAAACAAATTAAACTTCAGAGAGACATGGTTGAACTTGAATAGCAAACTTGAAAAAATTAAAATATTACCTGAAAAACAAAACGGAAAGCACATATTGCTAATCTAACAAAGGTAACAAGGGCTATAAGACGTGCCATGTAAAAAAAGAACTGAAAATAATATTGAAACAGTCCCAAACAACGACCGGAACTGAAAAACTACTAGAACGACCACGGGAGGTCATTCTGACCGCCACGGTTTTAAATCTATGTTCTGTCAAGATAAATACCCAACTGAGATATTAATGCATTGCATGTGTTAGTATGTCTGTTAAGAAACGACTGACACCAAAATTAACATTTTAACAACTTTTAATACTATTTTTCAAACAATATAAAATGGCCGCTGTCCAACCCCTGTAAATACTGTGTAACGTGCACGGATAAATGGACTCGCTAGCCCTTGGCTAACGGGTTGGACCCTTTAGTCGACTGATTAACGCTGTCGCCCATTGTGCGGGAGACGCGGGTTCGCGTCCCGGCTGCGGCGATTCCCGGCTGCCCCCCGAATTCGCTACAACTGCAGTGCGTCGGTGGTAATCATGGTGCGTCTATAACCAGACATGTTGGAAATAATCGAAAATCAAATTCAGACTATTACTCTGCACTGGAGGACGCTAGCGTGTTTCTAGGACAGAGCAATGAACTTCGGGAAGGAAATGGCGCGACCAATACACGTCATAAATACTGACATGACGCGCAAATTACGAGCGGTCAGACCGCTCATGGTAGTTTTAGGTAGGTAGAGGCTAGTTCCCATCGATGCAGAGAACGGTCAACTGAGCATGCGCAAGGACTCGTTGCCTCCGTTGTTTGGGTAGGTTAGGGTTAGGGCGGGGTTAGGGTTAAAGTTAGCTAATCAGACGCAGAGTAGGGGATGGGTCTTCCTAGAATCCTAGCGCCCGGATGCTACGCGGGGCGTGTGGAGGCATGGTAGAGGCATTTTGCGCATGCTCAGTTTACCGTTCTCTACTCCATTTCCGTTCTCTGCATCGATGGGAACTAGCCTCTACCGTTTTGGGTAGACCTTGTAACTTTGTGTGTGTGTGTGCAATTGATTTAAAACTCATTTTAAATATGACTATGTGTAATTTTAGGGGAATCATGGGGCGACTGGTCTGTATCTTTTTCCCACAAAGTTATTAAACATCGAAATCTGGTTTGTTTGCGGTGGCAGGGCGGGCCGTTTTTTCCTGTGTGGCGGTTCGTGTGCACATCCAATAGTGTTTGACCGAACGATCAATGACATGATGTGTTGTTGTTAACCGAGGCTCGCTGGAATGGCCGTAGAAAGTCCTTACAGTGCACATTCACAGACGAACAGGCTGCAGGACAGCGTACAGCGGTCAATCAGCTGTCACGGACGCTGCTCTCTCAGCTGGCGATCAAACTTGTGCTCTTTTCTGTTTTCCCAGGAAACGGCGACACCCCGAAGAGCAGCCCGGAAGTGCGAACCTACATCGATTACCTTCACATTATCGACAATCAGCAGACTCTGTTTGAGCTGTCACACAGACTGGAGCCCCGTTCATAGGAGCTTACAATAATAACAATAATAATAATAACAACAATAAAAAGCTCTCACCTTCCACTCTGTCAGTTTATCGGAGAGCCAAGAAAATGCTGTTCCGCCGAGTCATGCCTACAGCGTCTCACTCAGGACCCCGTCAGCATCCGTGGCAACACTGCGTTACTCTGTTCGGCCACACGAGGGAGCCAGTCGACCGGGAAAACACACGGAGCAGAAACGCGGATGACATGAAAACCAGATCTGAGGCCTGGTGAAAAAATCTCACATGCACACACGTGGTGAAGACGTTTATATTTATGTGACGTTTTTCAGGCACCACGTGTACATGATGTCTGTTCAATGTTCAATGCCGTTTTAGATAAATTAGAAAATGGGATTTTGAAAGAAAAATTGGTCTCGTTTCTAAACCAACAGAAGGACTTACAGTACAAACACGTGTTGCATAATCTAATTTATATCCATCAGCTCCTTATCCTAAAGCCTCTTTAAAACAACTTAGACCCATAACCTCTTCCATTTAAAGCAGTGCAGGCCTGCCGGTGCAGCTTCTGTGTGTTTGTGTGTGTGTGTACTGGTGATGCATGTGGCCCTTGGCTGGATATGGATCTAAAACGACCCGCAGTGCGTTTCATCTCAACAGTCCTTTACAAGACCAACTCTGGCGAACAAACCGCCAGTAGTCCAGAGATAAACACAGTTACCACAGAGCACACGCATATCAGCAGAAATGCAGCAACCCTCAATTCAGAAAAGTGTCTTCAACAAATTATTGTTTTGCCAAATTGAAGGACGTGAATTAAGAAAGACGAGTAGGGACGGTGTAAAGACCTACAGTACAGCTTGCTTATACTTTTTTCATACATGGTTTTTACATCTTTTTTTTCTTTGATAGCCTGTGATGATTATACCATTTCCATTGTTTGTCCATTAAGACAGGGGGGGTGTTAGACAAGGCTTTACCATAACGCTTCACTGAAGCTCTATTGTCTGTACTGCAATATGTAAGAATACATGTGTGTGTGTGTGTGTGCGCGCATGGGTGTGTGTGAGTTGTTTTTGACAGTCTTTTGGTTGCTGCGAGTGAGCGAGCAAAGAGTGCATGCCCATCTGAATACGTTATATTGTTCATAATGTTAGTGCCAAATAAAATTGCCCATTAAATTTAATGATAGTTCCTGATATTTCACAGACAACCATAGAAGTAATAACTTGCTTTAGCTGTGGACAATCAGTTAGAGATGGTTCTTTATCTCTGTATCTGGCAGTAAACAAACAGCAATAGAAGAACCAAGTACTATGGCACCTTTTGGTCAAAAAATATATGGAACAAAAGAGGAAATATTCCAGAAGCATTTTGTTAATTTATAGTGTATGGTGTAGAAAATAATGTATTTATTCTATAAGTTGTCCATTAATGTATATTTCTGCCCTCAGGTTAGGCCGTTTTAAATGGGCCTTGTGGAATGATGTAGATGACTTCATGCACTCTGTTCCTGCAAATGTATTTGTAAATGATGGAAGTTAAAGGCAGACTTTAATAAATGGATGCTATATTGCAACGCTTTCGTCCTCCCCCTCAAATCCCTCCAACAATGTACAGTTGATTAACTTTATATACTGTATGCTAGTAAACTGCATAGATAGACTTTAATTAAGTTTTAAATTAAGTTTCCTTTATTAATCCCCTTGGGGAAATTCATTTACTGCAAATTAACCCATCCTAGCTGTGATGTGTGTAGCTAGGAGCAGTGGGCTGCCGCCTTCGTGCTGTGCCCGGGGACCAACTCCAGTTCTTTTCCCACTGCCTTGCTCAGGGGCACAGGCAGGAGTATTAACCCTAACATGCATGTTTCTTTTGATGGTGGGGGAAACCGGAGCACCCGGGCACCACAGGCACGGGGAGAACATGCAAACTCCACACAGAGGACGACCTGGGATGACCCCCAAGGTTGGACAACCCCGGGGTTCGAACCCAGGACCTTCTTGCTGTGAGGCGACAGCACGAACTACTCAGCCACTGTGCCGCCCATTTTTTTTAAAAATTATTTTACTTTTATTCCTTATTTTATTAATATTTCCAGAATTATTTATTTGCTTTACTATTTCCTTTTCACGTCCTGTTTTATGTCTAGACCATAACTGACATTTCGGCTGGTCTGTACGTCATGGGGAACCGTGGATGGACTAGCATTTCTGCCATACATGTGATCAAATATTCTCTATACAACAATTACTCAGTGACACGCTTCCTTCTTCATGATACATTTTTACATGAACGTCTAATAAAACACAAAATCACAAGTTTGTGTACATCACTGTCACTGTCAGCTCATGTGAAACAGTAGTAAAACTGATTCAGAAGGGTAAGAATGTGTTAGCACCATCCACAGGATCATATGTCAGCTTTTAGATACTTTATGATAAATACTGTAGCGAATTCGGGGGAACAACGCAACCACAGGAATTGCCGCGGCCGGGAAGCGAACCCGTATTGCCCGCACCGCAGGAGACATCGCTAACCGCTAGACTAAAGGCTCAGACCCGCAAGCCAGCGGCCAGCGTGTCTTGTTATCCGTGCACGTTACAGTACACTTCATCGATCAGCATCGCACGACTTAAACTGCTTTCTAAAACTCGTGTACATATCACCTTTTTTGCATCTCCAGTGAAATCACACGGCCTCTCTGTAACACACACACACACACATTTGTACAACGCGGTTCTTAACAAGCACCAAACCATCCCGACAAACGGCGCCCCAGATGCGAAAACTAGGTGTACTGTCCCTTTAATTGCTGTGCCGTCACAGTCGTAAAAGGCGGTGCGCTCTGCACTAAACGTCTGTACAGAACTAAACGGCCCAACCAAGTCCCCCTCACCACAGTCCAGGGGTGAGTGACCACATATGCGACGCATAGCCCACGGCGACAGTTCCACTGCGTCTTTGGGAGCAGATCCTGGGGGGGGGGTCGGACTCCAACTTCTGGAAAACATGACGTTGCCTCCCCCCCACACACACACATCATAAATTATTTCTAAATAAATTATGCAATTGAAAGTATGTATTTAATAGAAGATGCCTCCAGTTATGACATAATTCATACATAAGAACATCACTTTTTGAAGGTTTTGTTAATGCCCCCCCCCCAAGTGTATCCTGCTCAGTGGCCTTAACCACTGCATATACTAAACTAAGCAGAGATTTGGGAAATTAAGTTAACAATTTATTCCTTCCGGATACTTTGGGCTGCTATACATTTCCCAGATCTCTAGTGTCTCTGAAGCACGTCAGAGTTGTTTCTTCAGTGAGTGACAGTGGTGGTTAGTGTGACTGGTGACTGCTAGGACCATAGACCCAGACCCCTTATCGCGTGACGTAAAAGCTGCGTTGTAAACAAGATGCGCGCGCAGAACGTGTGGCAAAACATGGCCGAGAAACAACGTGCGTACCTATGACACTCACAGATGAACGCGTGTAAAACTTAAAATTAAACGGAGAAAAGTTAGAAATTTGAAATCTCAGAATATGATGAAGGTCTAAGCAAGGAATACAGACAGAAAGCATTACGAGTCGAAACTTACGCCAAGCACTGGAGAAAACCGTCCCGATCCGTTTATGCTTGCTGAAGCTCAGTGGACAAGTGACGTCACCAAGTTGCCAAACATCGGCTGGAGGGATGTGACTGAAGACCTCATAGATCACACCAAGTATATTTTACCAAAGAATCAATGAAGGCATACAAGTCTTTAGAAACACACGATTACTTTCTTAGTGGACATGTTCAAGACTGCTTTTACCATCCGTTACCCAAGGAAAACAAGTTTTGCTTCATCAAATCAAAGGTAAGCCCTCGCAGCTTCATTGTTTGTACAGCTGAATTGTTTGTATTCAACAAAAGTTGAATTGTTTGTACGGTTATGAGATCGAGGCTGGGGTCAAATTGTGACCTCAAACATCCTGACACAAGATTTCATTTCGTTTTAAATCAGTCTCTCCATGACGATCTCTTCGAAATGAAGGCAGTAACGTTTACAAACGCAAGACTCGTGGCCCCGTTTTGCCTCACAGTCTGCGGACGCACATTTGGCGCATGTAAACGAGGGAACACGTGTATAGACTAGTCCTAAAGTCTACCCATCAGCAGAATAAAATGTTTAAAAAGGTAACCACGCAGTGTTTACCGCCTCAACTGAATAAACTTATCCCCAGCCAGATCCATATTTAAGCTAACTTGCTAGCTAATGTTACACTGATCATACTGTAAAACTTCAAATAACAGCCTCGGCATGTATTTGAACAGCGTAGCTTGGCCCCCGGCCTTGAGTGGAGACAGGCCATTATTTGAGACAAGCACTGTAGTTACAGTAATTTAAAAATTCAGAGACTCATTCTGGTTTCCGATGTTCAGTGTTTAAAGTGGACGTGGATGAGCTACATCTTACATGGTAACGATCGTCTAGCTATCATAAACTTTTACTTGGCTATATAAATGTGTGCCAGCTCACATTAGCTAGCTACTGTGAACTTATGCTAACGTTATAGCCTCCAGTAGTCCACATCAACACCCATTGCTCATTATGTCATAGATCTGCATTAAGTTATATTAACTCCTTCCATAATTAACCTGTGTTGTGTGTGTGTGTGTGTGTGTGTGTGTGTGTGTGTGTGTGCCATGTTTAACTATCCTAATGGGGACCAAATGTCCCCATTAGTATAGAAAAACCAGAAACCACCTAACTTGTGGGGCCATTTTATAGGGCCCCACAAGTAAAAGGGTCTATTTTAGGGTTAGGACTTGGTTCTAGGGTTAAGGTTGGAATTAGGGTTAGGTTAAGGTTAGGGTGTGTGTGTGTGTGTGTGTGTGTGTGTGTGTGTGTGTGTGTGTGTGTGTGTGTGTGTTTATCAGCCAGGTCAGGGTTTAACATAACATGGCAGAGAACAGAAAAAAGGTGGATATCAGGACGTTTTTGTAGTCTCAAAAGGCCACTGTGTAAGCAGGAAGACCCCAAATACTAGTTGACAAAATCCACGTAGAAGATGAATGAAGGTCCTATACAAATGTTCAATGATTGTGCCAATAGACAACAACAGTAAACAATCTGTGGAGGGCAGCAGCAGCAGCAACACACAGAGGGACAGAGATGGGGGCGTCTCAGGTAAGGTTTCACGGTTGTAGTAGGACACCTGTATGAGAGGTACTGTCATTTGTGTAAAGTTGCAGAATGAACGGTGCTGCATTTGTGGATGTGTGGCGCTGTAAAATAGGTAAATATGTATAGTGGTGGCCTACAATTGATTCATTAATATATATTTAAGCTAATTGAATGCCTGTCTGTTACAGCAGATAATTTGATATATGTTGGTGATATTATTGATGTCCCCTCCAGAAAATAGTCGAGAAAATTCCATGTTTGTGGCTGTGGTGAGATCTGCGCCGTTGGCGGCGCCATGGGCAAAACTGTAAAATTGGTGCTGTTATGCATAAATTAAGAACCCAATATATTTGCCTTGAGACCGTCCTACTTACTGCTCATAATCACTTACATCAAATACAGTAGATGTCTTATTTCTAAGGTTTAATGTTTTAATGCTACCAAGCAGTTCTTCGCTAAGTCTGATAGCATAAAAAAGCCACCAGTAAGCAGCATCTTTCTTGGATTCTGAGGCGGAGGTGTGACCTGGATGCCCTCACTGGCTTTAACCAGGTGTCCCTGTTGGCCTTCACCATGATGATCTGTGGCACGACCTCCCGCCGCGCCGGGGCCCCGCACCCTGCCATTTCCTCCCAAACACTTCCAGAAACGGTATCATTTTCCTGTCACCAAATGACTGGCTAGTCGCCGTGGCGTGCTAATGAGAGGAAGAGAAGGCAGATGAAGAGAAAGTGCAGGAAGGGGTGATTCTTCATCCCCCTCCCCCCCATCCTTGATACAATGCACAGAAATCAATTCCCCCCCCCAGTCCCTGACAATGCAGTAGGCACTTCGTATCCAGGGAGAAATTAAGAAAAACACAACAGCTATTACAGTATGTGCTGGTGGGGGAAAAAAAACAATTCAAATGAAACGATAACCGTGGTGATTTATGTCAAACACTTTAAATACTGTAATTTGTACTGTCAAAATGTGCGTCGCTTCTTTAGCTGATAATATTGCACCTTTCCTCCACCAAAACAATGGTGTTGAAGTGGTAAATGTGGAGTTAAGGTTCTCCTTGGATTTAAAGTGCATTCACTCTCCAATATCACCCTCTCTCTGCTAATATCCAAACAATTTTGTTCATGTAATGGATCATATATTGCAACCAATGTAGCGAATTAGGGGGGCAGCCCGGGAACCACCACAGCCGGGACGCGAACCCGTATCTTCTGCACCGCGGGCGATAACGTTAACCAGTCGACTAAAGGGTCCGACCCCTATATTGCAATTTGGAATGCGTGTGTACCTGTTGTACTTTGTTGTTTGCACATCCCAGAGTTCGTACCTTTTTTTCATTTCACTGCACTCGGGACTTGTACTTGTGTGTACGTGACAAATAAAATTTTTGACTCTTGATCTTGGATCAGAGGAAGTTCGAAATAGTAAAAGTTGCCACACATTCAAGAGTGCCAGACATAATTTTTGCTTATTTTTCAGCCAAGTCAGTGCACTCCTTATTGAGAACAGATATGGCTAGTTTCCAGGATTGTGTAAAATTGCAATCTTGGTCAGCTCAGCTCTTTGTAGATCATCTTTTCTTCAGTGTGATGGCAACCTTGACTTGGGAGCCCTGGAATTTTAAATCACAGCTTTGACAAACAGCGGTCATCATAGTATGCATCACACTCTGGCCCCTGGTCCGCCTGATCAGAGCCGAACTCTCAACACTCTGGCACGACTTCATCTGGTCATCTCCCTGATACAAAATTAACCTACCATGCCAATGAAGTCAATTTTACCAATTCAACCCTTTAAGATAAGATGTCTGTGTTGCTATGAGCTCATTAAACGTACGGTTTTATTTGGCTCAATGTAAAGTTAATCAGATCCCGACGCAGGGTGCGGACAGATAAAGGATGGATAATCTAATGCTCCTCATAGAAAGCTATCAGAGAGAGCCTTCTGAATAGGTTTCTCCAGCGGGGCCGCGCCGAATGAATTGCATTAGTGTGTTAGTATGCTGCCTCTGCCATATGAAAGGTCAATGTCAGATGCGCCTCATTTAAAAGTCAATGGCGACCAATGCTCATCTTCTCCTGGGAATTCCGGCTGGGACCCCTCCAGACGGCATTGTGTATCATTCAGTTAGTAGAGGGCAGCCAGAGAGCTTTTTTAATCTTGACCTTCCAATAAAATATGCTCCCAGTCCAGAATTACATGGTCTCAAATGGAGACATAAGCTCCCAACAAATCATGCCCAGACAAAAACCATCTCAGGGGAGAGGTCTTACACCGCTGGACACACACCCTTATTTAAATACACGTACACACAACAAGTTTACCAGTCTCAAGAGCTGTGCCATCATATTTATTTAGTATTTTCAAAATCTCTGAAAACACATCATGAACATAACACTGAAGCAGCACTTTGCTATACTTATTATAACTGCGGAAAATGTCTTTTTTTGTCCATCTTTCACTGAGTACAATAAAAATAAGTATAAAATACAGAAATACAAAGTATATTGATCATGATCTCAGGAAAGCTGTATTAGTGATTATTTTAAAACATTGCAAGAGAAAATTGCAATTCACTGTTCTTATATCAATACTGTTAAAAAATTAGTATTTTGTACTATGTAGACATGATCTTTAAAAAAAAAAATCTTGTCTCAATCTTTATCCTGAAAAGAAACGAGACAAAATAAAAGTCCTTGTCCACCTCCAGTATACCAGGATGTCTTATACAGACAGCAGTAACGCCACCCCGGCTATAATCCACTTGGCTGGCGGCTGCTTGGTTTTGAGACGGAGGCTCCAGATGAAGGTGGGTCCACGGAGTTTTGTGCGGTACACCGGACACTCGTAGGTGTTTCTCAGCTCCTGCTGCTCAACGGGCACAGCCCTGATGTACAGGACAGGTATGGCCGGCGTCAGCTCCCTCAGAATGGCCTCTGTGATGACGCCGCTCTTGGTGTCCCAGCGTGCTCCTGAGGGAGGCGAAATGTACAGCACGCTCAGGTTGGTCCGCAAAATGGACAGTGTTGCAAATACTCAAACATTAAAGTACGTCTTCTTTATTTCAATGGTGGTTATTTAATATAGTAAAACATACAACTGAATTCATCCCTGAGGGGCAATTAGGTTTGTTGGGTATTAAAAAAAGTCAAGATATGTATACAAACAAATCCTAACCCTTGGTACTCTGTGATGTTGGCACAGCAGGGTAAACACAGCTGCAGCTAATAACATTAATAATGTCTCCGTTTGATTTATCAGCATTGACAGAGCCAGCACTAACAGCTGTCAATGGTACTGTCAATGCTGATAAATCCAACAGATCCATTACTAATGTTATTATCTGCAGCTGTGTTTATCCTGCTATGCTAACATCACAGAGTACCAAGACCCGCCTGCTACATTTTTAACATGGTTTTTAACTAGGAGATGTCGGTAAACTCACTAAAATGGTCTAAAGGGTTTAGTTACTCTTTAAAATACCTAAAACTGATAAAAATTAGTCACATTTAGTATTGTAGGATGTGCTATATTCACAAAGTAAAGCTGTGCCCCGGTACTTCACCTTTTTTTTTTTTTGGATCTTATACTCTTTTAACCTCATTCAATCTGTTAAAGAGGCCACACATTCCAAAGGCCACATCTTAGACCTTGTACTCTCATCTGGTTTCTCTCACGAATGTCTTAATCTGGTGGATGTGACCACCAGCTGTCATTTTCAAAGTCCCACTACAGCTCGCTATTCCTGGTCACTATCCTAAAACATGCTCTTGCATTCTCAACGCTGAATCTGCAGTTAAATTCTGTGATGCTTTTCATTCATCATCCTTTAATCCCTCTTTATCCCTCCTCAATCCAGATGCACTGTTAAATTCATTCAATGATCGGTGTCTAGCCATCCTCGACCAAATTGCACCATTTAAAACTAGGAAACAAAAATCAAATAACCTCCCCTGGCTGAATGACCACAATCAAGTCAAGCCAATTTTAATTGTATAGTCCAATATCACAAATTACAAATTCGCCTTAAGGGGCTTTACAGCAACACAACATCCTGTCCTTAGACCCTCGCATTGGATAAGGAACAACTCCCTAAAAAAAAAAAAACCTTTAACAGGGAGAAAAAATGGGAAGAAACCTCAGGGAGAGCAACAGAGGAGGGCTCTCTCTCCCAAGATAGACAACGTGCAATGGATGTTTTGTTTACATAATTTACAGAATACAACACTGAAAGAGGATAACAGAATTACAATGGAGTTACAAAATGTATGAAGAATATGAGCACTCGTGCCCTAAGAAGACGCCGTAGAAAATCAGAACGACAGTGGAAGGTCAACAAGTCTGAATTAGCACATAACACCCTTAAAAACCAAATGTTAATTTACCAAAAGGCGGTTAAGGATGTGAGATCAACGTACTTCTCTGAACTAAAATCAAGAAATAACCACAATCCTAAAGTTCTCTTAAGGATTGTGAATCTGTTATTAATGGTCCCTGCTTAAGACTACCTGACAGACCACTAAGATTAGTAACAAAAGGGCTGATGGGATTTTCGGGACCGGACAGAATTACCTCAGACTTATCATCATTAAATTTGAGAATTTTTCAGATTTAATGTCAGAGAGACAAGTTGTGAGATTTGCTAGGGCTCTAGGATCTGTGGATTTCAGTGGCATGTATAACTGAGTGTCGTCAGCATAAAAATGGTATTGATTTTGAATGACCTGGCCAAGCGGCAGCATGTATATAAAAAAGAGAAGGGGACCAAGAACTGAGCCTTGAGGGACACCCCAACTCAACTGAGCCATCGAGGAAGTAGAGTTGCCCAGAACAACAGAAAAAGTTCTGTTGGTGAGGTAAGAGTGTAATAAGCCTTGATGCCAACCCAAGTCTCTAAGTGATGTAAGAGGATGATGTGATCGACTTTGTCAAAGGCAGCACTAAAGTCTAAAAGAACTAAAATCGAGCAGTCCCCTCTGTCTGCAGTCAGCAGTAAGTCATTAGTGACCTTATCTAGAGCTGTATTGGTACTATGACGTGCTCTATAACCAGACTGGAAACAGTTAAAAACACTTAGTGTTCATCCATAGGGTTAGCGGTTGTGTCAGGAAGGGCATTCAACATAAAATTTTGCCAAATCATGCGGATTGACAAGACCATACCAGATCGGTCAAGGCCCAGGTTAACAACAACCGCCATCGGTGCTGTGCCCTCACAGGGTACCAATGGAAAGTATCAAATCCGCTGTGGTGACCCATGGGACAAAGGGAACAAGCCAAAAGAAGAAATGTTCATAAAAGAAATAAATTGATTAGAAATTACTCCAGAACCTTATATAGAAAAGACAATTTGGAGATTAGTCTGTAATTACCTAGGGGCAGGGGATCTGTGATGAGTGATGAGTGAACAAAGCATGGTTAAAACTGTCTGGAAAAGAACCAGAGGCCAGAGAATTTGGAATATGCAGAATAATGGGGCTGATAGTTGAAAATACTTCCTTCAGCAGCTTAGTGGAAATTATGTCTAAGATACAGGTGGAGGAGTTTATATTGGAGACTGTACTCTCTACCATTGAAATTGTAATGGGGTGAAACTAGGTAAAAGAGGCAGAATTAACAAGGGGAATGGAACGAATGCAAGAGCCTGGCTGGATTTGGGACCTGATATTCTCCACCTTATTTACAAAATGAGTGAGAAATCTTTCAGACAACTCCACCGTCGCAGTTGGTACAAGATGCCACTGCTCGGCTCATTACTGGAACAAAGAGGCATGACCTTATCACTCCTGCGCTTGCCTCCCTACACTGGCTCCCCATTATATTTTGAATTGATTTTAAAAATGTATTGCTCATTTTTAAGGCTTTAAATGGTGTTGCTCCTACATACACTTCTGATTTATTGACCTGGTATATGCCCCCTCCACCACTAAGATCTGCAGATGGAGCCCTGCTGGTCATTCCCAGGTCTCGGTTTGTACAAAGGGTGATCGGACTTTTGCTGTTAGAGCCCCACACTATGGAACTCTCTTCCTGTCGAACTAAGACAAATCAAGTCTCTTAACTTCTTTTAAATCTTGTCTTAAAACTTTTCTTTTTATGAAAGCTTTTACAAATGTTTGATATTTCTTTTAATTTATTTATACTGTTTTTATTTTTACTCTTAGTTAGTTGGTCTTACTCTTATTTTTGCTTTTCCTGGTTTTATTGTTTTATAAAGCACTTTGTAACATTGTTTTAGAAAAGTGCTATATAAATAAAGTTACTATTATTATTACAACATTTCCCAGACAATAACCCTAGCCCAACACTGAAAAAACACAAAAACAAAATGTCATAACCTTAGAGGCTGAATACTTCAACAAAATTCTGCCCAACCACTGAATTACTGAAGATCCAAAAGGTTTTTGAATGATGTGCAATTTTTCCCCCCTTTTTCTCCCCAATTGTATCCAGCCAATTACCCCACTCTTCCAAGCCGTCCCAATCTCTACTCCACCCCCTCTGCCGATCCGGGGAGGGCTGGAGACTACCACATGCCTCCTCCGACACATGTGGAGTCACCAGCCGCTTCTTTTCACCGGACAGTGAGGAGTTTCGCCAGAGGGAAGTAGCTCATGGGAGGATCACGCTATTCCCCCCAGTTCCCCCTCCCCCCTGAACGGGCGCCCCAACCAACCAGAGGAGGTGCTAGTGCAGCGACCAGGACACATACCCACACCCGACTTCCCACCCACAGACACAGCAAATTGTGTCTGTAGGCATGCCCGACCAAGCCAGAGGTAACACGGGGATTCAAACTGCTGTCCCCGTGTGGGTTGGCAATGGAATAGACTGCCATACCACCCGGACGCCCTTGCAAAGATAATTTAAATGGGTAAAAAGTTTTCAGCACAAACTATGACCACAAGTTGACTTACAGATAACCATCCAGCTCATTTTAGACTTGATCTTGTTGCAATGAGTTGAGTGATTGAACATTCTTTTTAAAATGTATTTATTATTTAACTTTCACACATTTTTTTAGTTGTTCTTTCTTTTATTTATTCGTATTTGGTGCAAAAAAAGGTTGACATGATATTTGACAAGGGGATGATTAAATTCTTACCCTCCATGAAAAGTCCATGGACATAGGCACCCTCTCGAGGCGGATGGCCGTAGTCCTCTTTATTCTTCTTGGTTACATCCACAGTTAAAGTCATCTTGTCCAGTGGCCATCGATTCTTACGGGCAATACTTTGCTTAATAGCTGGAAGAATTTTGTGTAAATATCTGAAACTTGTGCATATGTGATCAAACCCAGCTGGGTTTTTTCTGATTCTATGAATGACAGATCTGTAAGTGGGAATCGTAACAGTCAGAAGGTCTCACCGGTGAGGAAGGATTGAGGGTTGAAAAACCCAGAAAGCCAGACAACCGCGGGCAGAACAAGGTCTTGGGTCCAGCTGTCCAACTCACAACAGCTACTCATAAGATCAGTAAACCTACCGAACATTCAGTTAACCAAAATCACTACAAATGCCAAGTTAAACACACTGCTAGCTCCATGTTTACTTCATGTTTACATGACATTTTCAGATAGGACAATTGAGTTCCTGAAACCCAAAGCAAGGGTATAAGAGTACAATTATATGACCACAGTTAATTTTGTCTTATATCCATGACTGATAAAAACATTTAGATTCGGGTCTTGATGTGAGTGGTTCTTAAAACAGAAACAAACAACCGAAAAAAAAATTAGTGGTCATTGTAGTTTTGTCAACACACTTGAGGGCACAGTACAATGCACCCTATGGTGATGTACTAGTTAGGTGTATGATGTACATGTACGTGACCAGTATGATCTATATGTAGTTACCAGTGAGTGAGTGTCTTAGAGGAGGGATAAGCCAGTCTGCTCCAGGAGTCTGGAACGCAGTCAGTGAAGAGAGCCATTTGCAGGGCCTCCATGTTGGGAGAGATGGTGAGTTCTCCCTATGGAAAGAGAATTTCATTTACACGTAAGGAAACAATTGTTCATCTTCAAATAAGAAAAATAGAAAGTTAATTGTTTGTGTAACACAGCATATGCTAAAAATAGAGCTCTCCCAAACCTTCAGGCCCAGATCCAGCTCCTTTAGGGAGCGTTTTATTTCTGCAAGCAAGGCGTTCATGCGCTCGCACTCCTGGAAGCAGACGAGGATGTACGGGCTGCGATCTACTGTCTTTGCAGTTATGTCGGCCATGTTGTACTCCTCAGGGAGTTTCTCCAGGATATCCAAAAGGATGACTTTGACCTGACCAAACCCCCCCCCCAAAAAAAACCAAAACATTTAGCTCGAGATCATGTTCAAGTTGAAGTTTATTGTCAAATAGGGAAGTTTATGACTAATTTGCAGAGGTGTGGACTCAAGTCACATGACTTGGACTCAAGTCAGACTCGAATCACAAATTTGGTGACTTTAAACTTGACAAAACTGAAAAAGACTTGCAACTGGATTTTGACTTTAACACATGACTTATGACTTGACCTTGAGCCTTCTGACTTGAAAGACTCGATACTTTCACCAAGCCCAAAGATTAAAAGCTTTTAAAAAGTGTGCCGCCAATCAACTCGTCATTTCCATAATTACATATCCGCTTTGAATCAATTCATAAAAAAATAAAGATTTTAAAACGCATTCATGATTGCATGAATTCGATATATTAACCACTACTCCATTGTTCAAATTTTGAAGGGGCATTAAATTAAATGATGAGACCATAATGACTTGTTTAGGACCTTAAACTCAACATTTAGGACTTGGGACTTGGCTCACAACTTGAGTGCCAAGACTTGAGACTTACTTGTGAGTTGCAAAATAATGACTTTGCCCCACCTCTGGTAATCTGTCTTGGTGAGATACTTATCATGAGGAAACAAGGGCATGAACATAAAGTTTTAACATAGAAAATTAAATAAAACGAACCAGAACCTCTTACATTATTTATGAACTAAGCTAGCAACACTTAGAAAGACTTTGCTCAGTTATATAACTTCATTGTGTTTTCTCAGTTATCGTCATTGCAGTTGTCAATGGCAAAGGCTTCTGTGATCAGTCAAACCTCAGTTGACCCCATCTAGAAATGAACCCTGAATCGAGGTGAGGGATGATGGGACGTCTGAATGTATCTATGTGTGAATGTGGGGGTCAGGCCACAGTAAAAAAAAACAAAAACAAAACAAAAATGGCTTTAAAACAAATAAAAATAGAAAATGAGAATAATAATTTTCATTATGAAATGATAGTATATCATCACAATAATCACAATGATATTAAAAGAATTGATACAGCACCAAAATCAAAACTGTCAAGGCAAGGCTGAAAGGGTAACATTTTTTTTGGCTGTTTGAAAACATTAAGTGCTGTAGCTGGCCTGTTTCAGCCTCGTGTACCTTCTCCTCTGTGCTGCAGGATGCCCTCTCTCCCCTGGAGGCGCTGTGGGGCTGCAGGTCCAGCAGGGACCTGAAGAGGTCATCAGAGGCGACAGTGAGGAAGCCCAGCTCGGCGTTAGCATGCAGGCCGTACAGGGCAGGGTTCTCGGGAGGGAGGTGGTCATCCACATAACTGTGGTAACCACCGTAATCCATGAACGGAGGGACCGGAAAGTCGGGACACAGATATAACTCCCCTTCAAACTGTAAGACGACACATTGACACAGGTGTCACCGAAATGAGAAGAGTTACAAACTTCCGGTAAGATGTGAAGGATGCTAGTTATGTTTTATAAATGCTTGTCTTTTCAGCTGTTTAAGGGCCAAAGTTCTTCCAGTGATTTCCAACGTAGCTACAGTTGAGCAAAAGCGGAAACTTTGCACTTAAACTAAACCAGTTGCTTGATATACCCTGCGTATATAATGATAATTTAGTGAGCTGTCCCAAACATTTTTTTACCATTAATATATCACTTGTGTTTTTTGGATACTATGGAAATGTCTTTAGACTGTAGGAGGAAACCGGAGCACCCGCAGGAAACCCACGCAGACAAGGGGACATATAGACATGTGGGTCAGGTGAATCGGCCATACTAAATTGTCCCTAGGTGTTAGTGTGTCAGCCCTATGATGGCCTGGTGGCCTGTCCAGGGTGTCTCCCTGCCTGCCACCCAATGACTGCTGGGATAGGCTCCAGCATCCCCGCAACCCCAATTGGGATAAGCGGCTTGGATAATGGATGGATGGATGGATGGAAATACATCTAGACTGCCTAATGCAGAGACAGCAAATACAACTAATTCCAAGTACCTCATCATGAGAAAGGCTATCTATGTGCTGCAAATAAAAAGTTTGGTACCAGCATTTTATGTTCAATTTCCCAATCTAAAAGAAAACGAAAAGAATTAGAAGAGAAAAAAAAAATCTTCAAGTGAAGTTCGGTCTTAACTGGTGTGTTTCAGCACATGTGTTTGGGTGGTAATCAGTATGACGGACAACAGCACGCGGCTGAGACAAATGCTGCTGTGCATACAGCCAAACACAGTGATTGATGGCTGATTGTCTGTGGGCGTAATGGCGATCTGGGGGAGAGCGCAGCCGTGTGGCTTACCAGTAATGGTGAATCGGCTCAGGTGTAATCACACAACTGTGTGAGAGGAAGACGAGAATTCCAAATGCAGCCGCTGCCGCCACGTAAACACTCACCGGCAAAACACCAGACAAATAATCACCTCACAATCCCGTATAGCAAAGTGCTCTTCATGAGCCAGTGGTATGTGTTAGTTTACAAGACGGGAACATTATGGAAGGCTTTAGCTGCAGAACGTCCTGTGTCGTACACTGCCATTCACTGCTGTATACTGTACTGATTGTAAAGTCCTCCGAGACCACCCTGTGAATTTGGGCTATACAAACAAACTTCACTAGAACGATTTAAAATAACACTGAACTAGTTTATAACTGTTTGGTTAATATGTCATCATAACTTCTGTAGGACAGATGAACAGTCGGCGATGACAGTGACATAAACTCAGTAATGTGGTTTCTAAATTTCCAAAGCTTTCGAACGATATTCAGTAATCTCACATCTTTGGGGATTTTGGCATTTTCCTTATTATTTCTATCCGATAAACTTTTCCAAAAAATTAAAACATGAATTTGCGTCTAATAGTCTTAAATAGAATAAAATAAAGTGATTATATTCATTCATTCACAAGGCTCAGTGCTTTCGGTTTTTATTTTTCAAAGCCATCCAGCATGCCGAATTTCACCACAAGAGGACACTGTTACATAACCTCACACAAACAGGAACAACTTTTGAAAACGTGTGAAAATCAGTTTAAAAATCTGGGTATTTTTCAGTGAAAATCAGTAAAAACCGACAACGCTGAGCCTTGTTCATTCATTATCTAAACCGCTGATCCTCACTCAGGGTCGTGGGGATGCTGGAGCCTATCCCGTGGGGACTTTTTAAAATCTTATATAGCGTGCCCATTAACCCATTTAAAATCAAACCCACAGCGGCTGTTTTAATCAAACGTGTATTTAGGTAACATGCCAACATGAACTTTGACCTACCATTCTCGGCTGCATATATTCTAGCAGGTAGGTTCGACAAAGTCTCCTGTCCCAGTCATCAGTGATGTGCCCTCCATACATAATCTCTCCAAAAAGGAACCACAAATCCTCCCAAGGAACCTGCAGGAAGTACAACAACCTTAAATTAACACGCACACGTCTGCAAAATAATACGCTCCCTAGAGATTATCTGGCTGGCACGCCTTCTTATGTAAAGACTTGAAAATTATTCTCAGGATACCAGTATTTCAGATTTATATTATTCTATATCCGCTTCTCTTTTCAGCACATCCGAAGCATCAAACTACTTTTCCCCCTCTGAAACTTAAGATGACGCAATCGCCTCAAGTTTTACGATGACGACAGCGGTTGGGAAATTTGAAGGAAAAAAAAAACCGTTCCTTTACAAACACTGATCTAACGTGTGACAGAAGAGTCTGACACAGTGGGAGATCGGGACCCTCAAGGGGGGTGAAGGAGGAAGAAAAGAGCCCGTGATTCATAACAAATTACAAAAGCTGGAGGTTCACAATCATTTGTACCTGTATTGTTTTGCAAATTGCCTCCCTCATCGGCTTTAATTGCAGTGATCACTTATGCAGCGTTGTGAACTGTCACAGTGGCTGCGTGTAATTACATTTAGGATGACGCTTCATTGCCTTCCTAATGAATTCTCTGTATACGCACATACAGGTTAGTGTTTGGTTAACATAATGAAGGACATTCGTTTTTTTGGAGGGCAGAATACCCACGAGACATAATTGGTTGTGACCGGAGTAATAGGGGTGCTAAAAGGAGCGCATTACGAGTCCTGAGGGGTGCAGCGCCACAAGAATGGATTTTTTTGTCTTACCGAAATAAAGCTAAATTATACGTTTGGGGTGTTTGTAGTTATTAGAGTAGAAAAGTGGAAAGAAAAATGATAGGAATTAATATTTTTCCACACTTAATAATGGAACAAAAGATTTCTCTATGTAACTGGATGCACTGGAGGATAATTCAGAACGACTGGCTGACACCACCGCCACGGTTACCGCCATCGCTGCTGTCATATAGATTTACTGCCATGGCAATAATCAACACACTGCCAAATTAAACAATGATCAATGTGCCTTGATTCGACAACAGTACTAATACTACCAACAACAACAGTATTTATAGTCTATACTCACCTCATCTAATTCAGTGAGACCGGATAGGACTGCCATCACAGGGCCCATGCACACACAGTCACTCACATACCATTCATACCTATGGACACCTTGCACGGTATGTCATTGGACTGTGAGAGGAAACCCAAACAAATACTCTTCACTCACACCAAAAGCGTCTTGAGTGACAAAAGCATCCACTCATTTTAAATGAGAGCTGGCAACAAGGAACAGCCGTCATGATGGCAGCGGCGAGCGGCGTGACGTCAGCGCCCAGAGCAACGATGCGCCGACTCGGCATCCAATTGTAGACGGGTATTTCTTCCTGCTGTAACATCTCAACTACATACTTGATGTGAAAGGCTACTGGGAACAACTAAACTTCATGTGTCCTGCACAGCTTGAACGACCCACCCCTCTGGCAACGACTGCTAGAAGGCTGGCCGCGAGCAGCTAGCTTCCAAAATGATCATTGGCATGCATAATGCTTTTGGTGCAGGCACAGGGTGACAGAACTTGCAAACTCCACACAGACGGGCTGGGATCAAACCCAGGACCCTCCTGCTGTGGAGGTAATTGCACTAACAACTTATCCACCATGCTGGTATAAAAACAAAATCCAGTGACAGTGGAAATACCTTGGAGTTGGCCTCCAAGTAGTTGTACAAGACATTGACAGAGATGGTGAGGTCTCCAGTGTTGAAGGGATAGCTGCAGTTCCAGCCCTGGGGACCAAACTTACGGCGTTCAGTGACACAGGCATGAAAATAACACAGGGAGAAGAAGACAGCATTGAACTCCTGCTCCCTTGAACACATCTCGAGGGTGTCCTTAGAAGAGAGAGAAATTAGTTGAGAAAGTATTAACATCATGCATGTCACACACACACACACACACACACACACTCTCTCTAAATTATTAATTCATTTTCAATAACTAAATACAATTCAACGCTGCAGGGGCTGGAGCCTTTCCCACAATGCATAGGGCAGAAGGTACAGAGACACCCTGAATAACTGACCAGTCAATCATGGAGACAACACACAAACATACAGTCATTTACACCTGCGCAGATATCTATTGGCAATGTACAACCTCCATTTCACTTGACTTTGGACTTGCAAGAAACTTCCCGAAGGAGGACTGGGATCAAACCCAGGACCCTTTGCTGGGAGGCATGAACCCACTAAGCCACAACCCACCCAACTGTTCAGTTAAAGATGCAAAATAACATCACAAACTAAGTCCTGATTCTTTTTTCTTTTTTTTGCACTCATGCCTGACTGAAGTTGTCGAGGGCTGCGTGCAGACTGGCATTCATGCCAGCAGGGGGCTCGTTGGTGATTTTAATGGAATTCTCCAGTATGCCTCTGGGAATAAAATGCTGGTTTGGGTTTGGTGCCGGTTCGCCACTGATGAACACCCGGAAGTTTGGATGACTGTCCACCGCAGTCATCTCCAGAAGAAGCTCCAGAGAGGGAAGCCAGCGAGCTACCAGATGAATGTTCTGACCCAAAAAAAAAAATACAATGGACTCAAGTTGTGTATTTCTGAATGGTACAAACAAAATATTTGTGTTCAATTTTGGGAGCTTTGGTTAGAAACATAAAAAGATTTAAGTGTGTCATTACAAAAACCATAGCCTTTTTGAGTGGCCACAGGTATGTATTTGTGTAGCTCATTTGGCCAAACACTGAACCGAACTGGATTCGTTTCCCTGGCTCAGGTGGTGAGATAATTAACTCGGGTGATTTATAGGCTGGTTGGAGCAACAGCCTGGTTTTGCTGTTGTTACCCAGACACTGTGGGTGACACCTCCTACCTGCAGAAATACCCAGTGTCCAAGCTGAGAGGCGCTCCTCAAAAGCCTCTTGGCTGTCTCCTCTTGCCCCTGGCCGAGGGACACGTTGTGCATTGTGCCTTGGTCAATGGAGAAGCTCATCCTCAGCCCTGAAACAGATAAAAGACCACTTAGGAAAAAAATTCATTCATTCTCAATACCCATTTCATTTAACTCAGAGTCATGGGGGCTGGAGCCTATTCCAGCAGGCACTGGGCTGAAGACACGGAGACGCCCATGACATGGCCCACAGATACACTCATACAATAATATGGGAATATTTTAGTCTCCAATTCACCTGACATGCATGTCTTTTGACTTCAGGAGGATACCAGTGCAAACAGAAAACATATGAACTCTACACAGAAGGGTTTGAAACAAAGCCAGGATTCTCCATATTGTGAGAAAACAGTCCTAAACCACTAAGCCAACATGCCACCCACACTAGAATTATATGAATATGCAAATATGAGAATATGAGAAAATTATTAGCAAATGACACCACATATAATGATGTTACATTGCAAAATGCTATAAATACATGAGAACCTTCAGCCTTTGAGGGGCAGGGATCAAAACCAAGTACTAACCACCAAGCCATCATGCTGCCCTCCAAGTTAAACATGACTCCCGAGGAGAGATAGTAGGCATTCCTGACAGGTGCAACACAGTACCTAGTTTCTCAACATCTTTTAGGGGGTCTACTCCAGGTGAGAGTATGAAGAACATGGGTGTCGAAGGCCCACTGTCTTCAAACGACTTCTCTAATTCCAACCCTGCAGCCTCCACATATCTCGCCCCCATGCTCTCTTCCACAAAGTTCCTGCCAAGCAGAAATATACAGAGTCTTGGTGATCAGTGAATTAATTAAGTTAAGTTTCCTTTATTAGGCCCCTTGGAGACATTCATTTACTGCAAATTAACCCATCCCAGCTGTGACCTGTGTAGCTGGGAGCAGCGGACTGCCGCCTTCATGCTGCGCCTGGGGACCAACTCCAGTTCTTTTCCCATTGCCTTGGTCAGGGGCACAGACAGGAGTATAAACCCTAACATGCATGTTTCTTTTGATGGTGGGGGAAACCGGAGGACCCGGAGAAAACCCACCACAGACACGGGGAGAACATGCAAACTCCACAGAGAGGATGACCTGGGACGACCCCCCCCAAGGTTGGACTACCCCGGGGTTCGAACCCAGGACCTTCTTGCTGTGAGGCGACAGCGCTAACCACTGGGCCACCTTGCTGGCCTTTTTTATTTTTTTAAACGGAGAATGAATGGAGCGGTTAACATGTTTTCTATGTATCAACACTTCAAGACTGAAAAGGATCCACTACCACGAGAACTTTTCATAGGTGAACCTTCTCATACCTGCACTTTACTGCCATTGCACAGTCCTGCAGTTAATACTTGCATGGACCTGAATCTTAACTGGGATTCATACTTGAACATACACATCACTTAAGAGACTAGAATTCAATGCACTGTCCTTGTCTTGTTGCCCTTTTAGTCTTTAAGTCCTGTTGTCATAATGTTATGTGATGACTATTGCACTGCTTCTGTGACTTCTGTTGAATTACTATAATACTATTGTATTTTTAATGTCGCACTGATATGATGCCAAGGTCTACTGTTCTACTACATGTAAACTGTTACAACCGGTAAAAATGAGGAACACACTCCTTCTCATTTGTAAACTTGTATGACTGAAATGACAATAAACTTGACATGACCCGATGACTTGCCTAAGTGCATAGGCCATGCGATCCGGGCGGACAGCTCTCAGGATGATAAGCTTTTGCAGAGAGCTCGTATTCTTCCAGTCCTGGGGAAGCCTCTCGATTTCAGGGCACTTCGATTCAATTAGTTTCCTCCAGTGTTTGGGTGAGCTCTCCACGTCTCGGTCCAGTCCACTGAAATGCTCCGACCCAGAAATTGTCTAGTTCCAGATAACAGACAGGGTAAGTTCCTTGCTAGCTTCTGGAAATGTGATGACCTGATGGTACAGTAAGTAGCAACGCAAAAACAATTGAAAAGCTGAAAAGGTTAAATCTAGTCGCTCTCATTTATGGATTCTCTTGTGACTGTACCTTAATGGCCCCCCAAGCTTGTGGAGAGAGGAAGGGCATGGGGCAAACTTTGCAAGGCTCCACAGGAAAATGCAGCAAGAAGGTGAGTTCCTGAGCATCAATCAAGTCCTGTTTCAGGAGAATCTGAGGAGTGAAGGGGGCATGAGCATCAAGCAATTTACAAGGATAAGACCAGAACTTGTCATGTCGTATCAATCCTTTTTTTTTTTTCAAAACATTTTGCACTCTCATCATGACTGAGAAAAAAAAATGCAATTCGGCTTCATCAACCTGAGCATCCTGCTGAAAAGAGTGTCTCTGAATGTGAAAACAGGCCCAGCTACAGCAGAGCCCCACAACTTCTAAGATGAAAACAGTTGGCACAATGACGGATAATTGCATTATGCCATCAGAACCCACCCCCCTGTCAGAACCAAGTGCCCCGACGGCAGTCATGAAGCCAGGTGTGAGAGTAAATCAATAGCAGCGTATGGTCCCGCTGACTGCTTTTAATTGAAGTTAATGCAGGGGCAGAAAAGTACTTTGATTGATGAGCGTGACAGAAGGCCCCACCTTTGAGGCGGCCCCAGGCCCCTTACCTGGAAGGCAATGTGTGACAAGAAGGTTAACTTGTCTCTCTCAAACAGGCCCTGGCTGACGTACAAGAATACTGAGTAAGTGATGGCCTCCATGAGGAGGAGCACTCTGGCCCTCACATCCTCGTCCCACTCTGCTCGCTTCATGGCTTTGTTAAACACCGCGGTGAAGGTCTAGAAAACAAGTGCATCCAGAACAATGGCACAATAGTGCTGCTTTTTAAATAATTCTATTTTTTAATAATCTTCTGCACTTAGGAAACATGACACAAAATGCAACTTTTAATAAAATGCAACATGGATTGAAACATTGGACACGATGACGTGAGTTCTCTGAGAGAAGAGGTTTTTCACCTTGAGGGAAAACTGGTAGATGGGGTTAATCTTGCTGAGATCATCGATGATGAAGTAGAGGAGTGACGCTCTCTCAGCTGCGGGGCGGTAAAGATCCCGAGCCTCGTTGATCTCTGTCTCGTTCTCAATGGCCTCCACCACCTGTGTGTGTTCAGATCACGCCAAAATGAGCGATTACGCCCTCAGTCATGCTCCAAATCATCCCCATTACACATGTTCTTAACAACACGTCATTTGTGGCTAATGCAATAAAATGAGGCTCTCGCTGTTGTGTGACGTTAAGAAAAGAACCCCAAAACAAAACAGATAAATACTTGAGTGACACTTTGAAAAGAAAAACTGATCTACGGTCAGAGAATTAAAGACGGACTCTTTGGTCTCAAACAGCAGCCCCCAGTCAAGTCCTCTGGGAACCCCAGTACTACGGGTTTTCTATTCTACCAGGTAGATTCACCTCAACAACCTGCTAGAGTAGAAAACCAGCAGTACCGGGTTCACCGAGAACCAGACTGAGAACAACGGGTGTAATATACCTCACCTTGCGATGAATATGAGCCGCTGTGGTTTTGGTGCCCTCAAGTTGTTCCACCAGGGAAATGTCGCCCAGGAAGTTTCCCTCAGCTGCAGAGAGGCGACTCAGCAGTTCATCCTCCAAACTCTTGAGCTCGATCTTGAAGTGGTTCTGCTGTTTCGTGAGCTCCAACTTGTGTAAATAAAATAGTAAATGAATAAATCTTTATGATGGACTAATGAGTCTTGTAAAATCACCCAAATATAAAAACAATTTGGGGGGAGGATTTCCCCCCCTTTTTCACCCCAATTGTACCCGTCCAATTAGCCCACTCTTCCAAACCGTCTTGGTCGCTGCTCCACCCTCTCTGCCGATCTGGGGAGGGCTGCAGACTACCACATGCCTCCTCTGATACATGTGGAGTCACCAGCCACTTCTTTTCACCTGACAGTGAGGAGTTTCGCCAGGGGGATGTAGTGCATGGGAGGATCACGCTATAGCTCCCAGTTCCCCCTCCCCCCTGAACAGGCGCCCCAACCGATCAGAGGAGGCGCTAGTGTAGCGACCAGGACACATACCCACATCCGGCTTCCCACCGGCAGACACGGCCAATTGTGTCTGTGGGGACGCCTGACCAAGCCGGAGGTAACACAGGGACTCAAACCGGCGATCCCCGTGTTGGTAGGCAACGGAATAGACCACCATGATACCCAGATGCCCCCACTCAAATATTTTTACTGTACGTAATGGTAAAACTACGTGACATGCTGGGCTCAATTAATTAATCGCATATTATTTACAATGTCGACATTAGCTTCCACAGTTAATTGAACGTCGCCCAGGGGCAATTATTCCCGCTGGGTTTGGCTTGCTCTGGTGTGAAAAAAAACATTATTTTGATTTGAAGATTTGCTCATTTGAACTTTTATTATTTTATAGGTTTATAAAATAATTATGAATGTAAAGTCAGTTTTCCGTTGATTTAAAATGCTCCATAAAACCATTCTGTTCCCTAATGAATGAATAATGGTGATAAATAATCATGACCACAATATTCAGCAACATAATTGTGGATATTATTTTAGTCATAATTGTGCATCGCTAATGGAACGTAAAACTATCACAGTCATGTATATACACTCACTGGCCACTTTATTAGGTACACCTTGCTAGTACCGGGTTGGACCCCCTTTTGCCTTCAGAACTGCCTTAATCCTTCGTGGCATAGATTCAACAAGGTACTGGAAACATTCCTCAGAGAGTTTGGTCCATATTGACATGATAGCATCACGCAGTTGCTGCAGATTTGTCGGCTGCACATCCATGATGCAAATCTCCCGGTCCACCACATCCCAAAGGTGCTCTATTGGATTGAGATCTGGTGACTGTGGAGGCCATTTGAGTACAGTGAACTCATTGTCATGTTCAAGAAACCAGTCTGAGATGATTCGAGCTTTATGACATGGCACATTATCCTGCTGGAAGTAGCTATCAGAAGATGGGAACACTGTGGTCATAAAGGGATGGACATGGTCAGCAACAATACTCAGGTAGGCTGTGGCGTTGACACGATGCTCAATTGGTACTAAGGGGCCCAAAGTGTGCCAAGAAAATATCCCCCACACCATTACACCACCACCACCAGCCTGAACCGTTGATACAAGGCAGGATGGATCCATGCTTTCATGTTGTTGACGCCAATTTCTGACCCTACCATCCGAATGTCGCAGCAGAAATCGAGACTCATCAGACCAGGCAACGTTTTTCCAATCTTCTGTTGTCCAATTTTGGTGAGCCTGTGTGAATTGTAGCCTCAGTTTCCTGTTCTTAGCTGACAGGAGTGGCACCCGGTGTGGTCTTCTGCTGCTGTAGCCCATCTGCCTCAAGGTTCGACGTGTTGTGCGTTCAGAGATGCTCTTCTGCATACCTCGGTTGTAATGAGTGGTTATTTGAGTTACTGTTGCCTTTCTATCAGCTCCAACCAGTCTGGCCATTCTCCTCTGACCTCTGGCATCAACAAGGCATTTTTGCCCACAGAACTGCTGCTCACTGGATATTTTCTCTTTTTCGGACCATTCTCTGTAAACCCTAGAGATGGTTGTGCGTGAAAATCCCAGTAGATCAGCAGTTTCTGAAATACTCAGACCAGCCCGTCTGGCACCAACAACCATGTCACGTTCATAGTCACTTAAATCACCTTTCTTCCCCATTCTGATGCTCGGTTTGAACTGCAGCAGATCGTCTTGACCATGTCTACATGCATAAATGCATTGAGTTGCTGCCATGTGATTGGCTGATTAGAAATATGCGTTAACGAGCAGTTGGACAGGTGTGCCTAATAAAGTGGCCGGTGAGTGTATATTACTGAAAAAATGACTAGTTCCTTGTCTATACTTATCTGGATAAAGGCAAGGAGAACCCTGGACAGACTGACAGAGGGCCAACACAATCACACACACACACATACACACACCATTTATACTTTCAGGTAAAATAAGAGTTCCCAATTCACTGAATACACAAAGCGTTTTGACTGTGGAGGTAAACGGGAGCCATGACAGGAAACCCACACACTCATACTCCATGCTGCCCGGCTGAATAACATCTAATAGGGTGGTTGGGGGATGAAAATGAATGGGGTTTTGGTTAACCAACTGAAATAAGATCTGTGATCAACACACGCTCAGGAGCTTTGTGTCTTTTGTTCTAAGGGATAATGTTCACAAATTTAGACACTTAAATACCATTAGTATTTAGATACCATTGTTGTGAGCAAAAGCACAGGCTAATGTAAGAATGGTGCTTTCTTCTCGCCTTTTTATACAAGACGAATGCTTCAAATTTTACGAAGTGAAGGTTCAATGACCAATCTATATCACGTGACAAAAAACTTTTAAGCTTGTGTATACAGACTTTGAGATTTTAACAAATAATTAGGGATGCCATCAAATATCGATATTGAAAATCAATTGGCGTATCGTTAAATCAATATACCAAAATTACAATAAAACGTAATTGCTGAAGCCCTGTTTTTCTTATTTGTTTAGGTAATGCAATTTATTTGATGACCACACGGCGGCGATATTATGTTCTGCCACCTCCCTGCATGCCTCCTAAATCAGTGGGTTACTATTATCATTATTACAGCCAGTTTTAATAGGTTTCTCTGCTGGTCTACTTTTTTTTTTTAATTTGCCAATATATATTGATAATCATTGGGGTTTTTTTCCCTGATTATTGCTGCTTGAAAGAGGGCTCAATGAGAAACCTACAAATGACCCATTCATTTTGCTTGGAAGAAAGAGCTGAAGGCCGCAGACATCGAGGGATATCTGGAGGTGGTGGCTTACCTTGAGGGCCTCCAGATCAGGCCTCTCCCTGGTCACCACCTGTCCCAGCAGTTGCTCCTCCAGGCCCACAGGAGTCACTGTGAAGTTTATGAGGGCGGTCTGGGCCTGGAGCTCCGGCGGGAAATGGGGATTGGCCATCTTGGTGTGAAGAATGAGCCGGAAGTTGGCGTTGTATTCACATTCCTTATCCCCGATACAAATGTACCTGAATCAGAAAGAAAAAACTCAGTGATTTTCATTTCCTGACTTTTTCCTTTATTGTACCTTTAATTTCACGTTATCTACAAGTCATTTACCACTATGTCTTCTGATATTACATTTTAGGGTAGGGTCACCCTAAAACAAAAAAAAACAAAAATTATTATTGTTATTGTTATCATAATCATCATCATTTATTATTATGATTATTTGAGATCATTTACTGATGACTAATTAAAGTAAATGGACTGATGATTCTATCACCTGAAACACTAGACTCCCTCTCCCTGAGAAAAGTGGACAGTAAATTTGCCTTTGTTTATAACTGCATTGTATTAATTAGATATATCAATTGCATTACTTTATATTACACAAGATTTGAATTAAGAAGAAGGAAAACAGCTAAATTTGCCCCTGTGTATTTGAGCACTGGGTATATTGGGAGAAGGATGCTGAATATGGAGCTGCCAGGGAAGAGGAAGGCCAAAGAGGAGATTTATGGATGGATGTGGTGAGGGAGGACATGCAGGTGGCTGGTGTGACGGAGGAAGATGCAGAGGACAGGAAGAGATGGAAACGGATGATCCGCTGTGGCAACCCCTAACGGGAGCAGCCAAAAGTAGTAGTAGTAGTATTAGTAGTAGTATTTGAGCACTGGATTAATTAGGCTGGGGGTAGATTACATTACAATAAATTACAAACTAAACAGTGTTTTATTCTGAACAGTAGTTGTTCCAAATGTGAAATACATATCTATTCATAGAACTAGTGCGGTAAAGGTTCGGTGATGTGAAATGAGTGACGATAGAGATGAATATGATACTCAATAATACCAAGACAGTGATGGTGATCTCAAAATCAATTAGAAAGTTATTGACCCAAATAAAAGTCTCATCTTTTGCACATAAAGCATGACTGTGATGATAGCGAGGGATATTATTTGAGACCCTATTGAGCTCTGCAGTCATATAAGTGCTAACCTCATGCATCTTTAAACCAGAATCCACTCCATACTTTCTCACTCACAGTCACTTTTAAACCAAGGAAGACAGGGGAAAAATACTTTGGCTGGTAATGTCACATACAGACAAATAATCTTGAATAAATATGAATGATTATCACCGCAGCGGCCAATATTTATCTTTTCCTGCATTTCAATTAAATTAGCGGTGGCTTGACGAATTCGGTGGCTTTTCATTTTCCTCTAATTACCCCTCGGATGTCAGGCAAGGCCCCAGTTTCACAGCAAAGGTTCCTCATGGCCCAGGTCTGGTTCAACTCTATATCTTCACAAGCCAGAATTAATGTACTATTGATAGAACCATTACTCCACCAAATTAAAGTCCCCCGCTGATGGATTGGCTTGTAGTCTTCCGTCAGCCATGAAAGGAATAATTAGTATTCATTACTTCACACTCTACAACATTCCAATTATTAATGAACTTCAGCTGCGGAGCCCCACCAGATCTATCATGGCCGCCCCAGCAGGTTGGATTAATCACGGACAGAAACAAGTGTGTGGGTCATCTACAAGGGATAAACTTATAATCAGATTTGCTGTGATGAATTGTAACGAGTCAACGGACAGGAGTTCAGAGGGAGCTCGATGAACACGCGGCGCGTTGCTCGATATTCATCGTCACACGCAGAGGAACGAGGAAGATGTAAACATTTTAGCACAGGTCGATGTATGATGTCAATATATGGTATTTTCATTTTTCTATTTATCCTTACGTTTGTATCTATTTTATGAAATCTGTTGGCTGTGTTGTGTTGCTCGTTCATGGTAATAATGCCTTAATAACTGAACAGAGATTACCGCCGGGTGACTCTGGTGGTACGTCAATGAGGATATTGGGGCCCGGGATGAGACCTACAACACACGTTACAGTGGAAAGTGTGTTGTTAAATTCATATGCAGTACTAAATCACATGAAAACAACATGAATATATTTATATATATATATTATATGGTTAATCCAAATTTAAATAATCTTATCTGTAATCCAGGAGGGTCCCAATCCTGAATAAAGACTTACATTTTTGTTCAATAGATGAAAATTCATCTTCTGTGCAAACACCAAATTGTCTGATATAACATTTTCATAAAATTAGAATATAAAGTTGAACATTTAGTCAAATCTGAAGAATGGGGATTTTTTAATTTTTTTTTATTATTAAATTGTGAAATCAGTCATAAAATCACACAGGCCAGACTTGAACGGTGTGTATTGTGAAAGACAGAAGTGCTGACCGGCTTCTGATGGACTGAAAACTTTTTGTGCATCAAACTGCTGTTTGATGCACATTGTAACTCAAACTTTACTTCAGGTAGGCCAGAAGGAAGAGCTTGAAACCCTCTGATTCAGATATTTAGTCAATTTGTGAATCATAACAATTGTGTTGATGTGAATTAAATGGAACCACATGTTTCCTATTGACACAAAAAACAGTTGTAGTGCCTCACAGAGGAAAACACCGACCGAGACGCTGCAACCAAAACTGGTATGTCATTTTCTTTAAAGGGAAGGGGTAAGGCCATTTTTGGACAGTTTTACCCTCTTTTTTTTTTTAATGGAATATTTTATTTTCAGATTTTAGATTTAATAAGATACACAAAATACACACATAAACTCACACAACTATGTCTCCAAATCCCACCCACCCACCCCCCTCCCCCCACAGAGGAGTAGGTGGTCAATTAAAATTGAAAAAGAAAGAAAAGAAAAACTAAATTAATATATAAATGAATAAAACATAATGACAGGCAATGTAAACAATCCTGGATTACTCGGACGACTGACGGTGTGTCAATTCTGGTAACATTCTTATATCAAACCTCATACAGGCGCTGGCAAGGATGTCCATGTAGACCCAGTGTGGTTCCCATTAAGATTAATTTCCGAGAGGATACGAAATCTTTTCGAGTGGAATACCACTATTTCATTTCCAAAAACCATCTAGCTAGCTATGCAGAGGTGGGAATCAGACTTCCATGTCATTAATATCCACTTCCTGGCAATGCATAAAGATATTTCTAAAAACCTTTTGGAAAGTTTCTTAAATGGATGTATTAATGGTTGTAAGATTCCCCAGTAGGCAAATTTGTGGATCCAGTGGGAAGGTAGATCCTGTAGTTTTAGCCTTTGTTGATGGTGCAGTGCAGAGAGACAGGAAACAGAGTGAAGGTTAAGGTTAGCTTTCGGTCAGTACTACTTTGTGATTTTGGGCAATACAAATGAATTTGATTTGACTTGAAGAAAGTCCCTCAGACAGAATTTAGCTTGCAGTGATCAGGCCGGAGCCCATACATTATGTACTATATGTTTCTCTGACTGTGCCACCAAAACTTCCACGACTCACTACAATAAACTTGCATTTCACTGGGCATCAACTTACGTTATCAGGAACACTTGAAATGAAATGAAATATCGTTTTCCCCAGCCCACAGCAGTGCAACACAAACACAAAAACGCATATCCAACATATCCCAAAACTACAAGAACACGGTCTGCATGGGCTAGCAGTTAGCTCAGCCTGCCTTGCTTCTGCATCCTGTCAGACCGCCCTTGGTGTTACCTCTTTGGGCACAGCTCTGGGCAGGGCCATGGTCCCTGGGCCCACAGGACGCAGCAGACCAGGCTCTCCCAGCCGATCCAGCGGCAGCTCTCCCTGCCATCAAATGAAGACAAAACTTAAGACGCAGATGTGGACAAAGACACTGCATGGAAGGTACTGGGTGAGGCCGCCACAAACGTGAATTCGAGCTGCCATCTTCCCACACTGGTACTGGGTGAGGCCGCTGCAAACGTGAATTTGTGCCATCCTCTTCCCACACTGGAAGCGGAAATTATACACTGCCTGGAGTGAGAATTTACCCTCAGTATTTTGGGCTGTTTTTCCAGCCGTCTACATAAGCTATATTAGTACGACCTCTTGATGACCCAGATGTAATTACACTCACACATACGCCAACAGCACAACTAGTGAAGAACTTTATGAATACCACATATCACACTAACGAGACTGTATGTGAATCTGCTGGAAATGAAAGTGCCCACGAATGAGTCCAAGTACAGCCTGACCAATGTGCTATCATATGAACCATCACGTAAAAACTTAAATCTGTAATAATCTGGTTTGAGAAAATGCAATTATTTAGTTGAGATGTTGATGTTTAAACATTGATTAACCTTTCTGTTTCAGAAGATCTAGCTTCTCCTACTGCAGACCTATTGCAAAATGAATTTGCAAAAATCGCGAGGGGCCATTGAGGTTAGTGTGTGTTACTTGCCAACTTTGCTGTGGAAGAAAAAAGCCTAACACATAAAAGCAGATGCCCTCAATCCAGGACTCACCCTGAGTGCTTAACTGGTTAATATTCATTGCACATAAAGAATATGAGCACACAAATATACATCTATCACCGCTCTTTGAAAAGCCAATCAATACACCAGCCTCGGGGATTCAGATCACGCACTACAAATTCATCTATAATCTTAAAGAGAGAGCAATCATAATGCATTCAGTCACGTCTTGCTGGCAATTCAAAGCTCTGTAGATTCAACCATCTGGCAAATGCACTCAAACCACCGACACCTTTAGACAAGTTGTGGGCATATCGACTTGTGTATCAACAGAGATATAAAAACCACACATTGATTTAAAAGTGTGTTTGGTGCACAATGGTAAATAGCTTCAGCAAAGGCAGTATTCACTCTAGTTGAGATGTTTGCTGGAGCCATGACTCAGAACAAGGGATTCTTATTGACGTTTCATCCATTTACGTTTGCTCTCTTGATCACATCAAATGAGACAATATTCATTCAACCTTTATTTAAGATTCCCGGACAGATCATTGAGGGTGACCCCCATTTACAGTGATGCCAAGATTACACCGTGGAAAATACAGACAAACAAGGTCAACAGACAAATTCAGTTAAAATAGTTACCATGGGACATACAACCATACAGATCAACACCAAAAGGCAGGTAATGGATGGTTATTAAGTACATTCCTAAAGCATCTAAGAGGTATAAGAGTATTCGATTTTAGGTCACGTTGCAAAAGATTCCAGAGTCTGCTGCACTAATACTAAACGCAGTCTTTCCAAGATCAGTCCTGGCACTAGGTACCTGAAGAACCAGCAAGTCACTGGAGCGAGTTAAAAGTGGACCAGGGTTCCAGTGCAACACAGGTTTTACATATGATGGTAACTTTCCAACCAGGGCTTTATAGATATACACATACCAATGATTATTGCGTCTCTCAGTCAAAGAAGACCAACCGACCTTATCAAAGAGGATACAGTAGGGGTTTCACAGAATAGTCGACTATCAAAACCACTAGTCGACACTGTGTATAGTTGTAGACTAATCAATCGTTCATCTGTGGTTTTAGCACTGTGCAGTAATAAAGCAGTGGCAATGCATCTACAGCAGATGGGCAGCTGGAGGAACTGTGGGTAAAATTTATGCAACCTATGGACATTCGTGTTTATTGGCAAGATGGCTACAGTAGTTTAACAAGTTATATCTGAAGTTGCTTTTGTATTTCAAACTGTTTGAGCATGTAGTCGTAGTGCATCATAGTAGGCTATTCAGAGCTTTTAAGATGGTGTTCTAATGACCAAAGTTGGAAATAACTTTGGTTGATAAGATTTGTTTGAACCATCATTTTCTACGTTAGTCTATGTTAAACAGAATTTAAGGTATTTAGAGAAGGAAAGACTCCCGCTATCCCTGTGTTTTGGTTTAACGAGTGACCATGTTAACTGGTGACTTTAGTGACGGCAGCTGTTGAGAACACGAACAGAACACGTAGTCTCGTCTCATCTCATCATCAGCCGCTAATCCAGGGTCGGGTCACGGTGACAGCAAGCTAAGTGGGGCACTCCAGACATCCCTCTCCCCAGCAACGTCCTCCAGCTCCTCCTGGGGGATCCCAGGACGTTACCAGGCCAGATTGGACATGTAGTCCCTCCAGCGAGTTCTGGGTCTACCCCGGGGTCTCCTCCCAGTTGGACTTGCCCGGAAAACCTCCAAAGGAAGGCGCCCAGGAGGCATCCTAATCAGATGCCCGAACCCCCTCAACTGGCTCCTTTCGACACGAAGGAGCAGTGGCTCTACTCCGAGCTCCCTCCAGAAGTCTGAACTCCTCACCCTATCTCTAAGGCTGAGCCCAGACACCCTTCAGAGGAAACTCATTTCAGCTGCTTGTATCCACAATCTCACCCTTTCGGTCACTACCCAAAGCTCATGACCATATCCAAGGGTTTGAATTGTTGGTCCATTGTTCCACGGCCAGGATGGAATCCACATTGTTCCTCCTGGATCTGAGGTTTGACAATCGGTCAGAGCCTCCTTTCCAGCACCCTAGAGCAGACTTTCCCAGGGAGGCTGAGCAGTGTGATGCACCCATAACTGGATCACACCCTCTGGTCACATGTAGTAGAAGAACGCGTATTTTTTTTTTATATGAACATAAGTGTTGAGGAGAACATGTAGTGTCCTCCTAAAAGCCTTTAATTTTACTTTAATCAATTTTAAATACACACTCATCCATGTTTAATATCCACACTAAATTTCACATATGTTAAATTGTGCTCAGCAAGACTCATTCACCTCTCATAACGTTTCTTATGATGTGGGAAACAAACCACAGCTGACAATGCAGCTGTATTTTATGCCGTTATCCTCAATCGGAAAGTAACCCATATTCAATCATTTAACCTGTAACATTTTAATGTAAAATTACTTGTTAGATGCTAGCTGCTCTGCTAATCTGTTTTTCCCCACATTAAAAGTAACTTCGTCACCATCTTACAATGCTGTGATTGCAAACATTCGCTAATTCTCTAATAGTACACATGGCCATTGAAATGGTAGTTAATGGTCACACCTATATTTGTATATGAAACCGGTTGTTGCTTTCGGTCGTTATGCAACTGTATTGTTTATAAGCAAGGGGATACCTGTAGTCAGTTTAGACTGAGGAGGTCTTACCGCCAACTTGGTCGGGCGTCTCTACAGACACAATTGGCCGTGTCTGCGGGTGGGAAGCCGGATGTGGGTGTGTGTCCTGGTCGCTGCACTAGCGCCTCCTCTCGTCAGTCGGGGCGCCTGTCCGGGGGGGAAGGGGGGAACTGGGGGGAATAGCGTGATCCTCCCACGCGCTATGTCCCCCTGGCGAAACTCCTCACTGTCAAGTGAAAAGAACTGGCTGGCAACTCCACATGTATCGGAGGAGACATGTGGTAGTCTGCGGCCCTCCCTCGGATTGGCAGAGGGGGTGAAGCAGCAACCGGGAAAGCTCAGAAAAGTGGGGTAATTGGCCGCATACAATTGGGGAGAGAAAGGGGGGGGATTTTGGAAAAAATAAAAAAGAAGAAGTAGACTGAGGAGGTCACTTAGTTGAGTGACGAAACGTATCTGTCAGTAAACGTTGTATCCAGATGAACTGATTCAACCTTCTTTGATTTTCTTACCTGGATTATTGAGCATGCATCAAGACACTCTACTGGTTGTATCTGAGACCTTTTTGATGAGAACTGATCATTGTTATTGGGTGAAAAAAACCACAATATATCTTCCGCAATTAATCAACTACTTTTGGGGAGTATTCAATGACTACTAAAATGCAGCAGTCATAAATGCCCTAGGATACAGTGGTGAGCATTATAGCTATCACCAGTAATAAACCTCAGGGCTGAGTGGTAAGCAGAACCTAGGGCCTAAGTGTGGAGGCAGCAGCATATACAGAACGGATAGGAAAGTTGATTCAACAATCCTCTTCATACAAGTCAAAGGAAAGCTGGTCTTATTCCTGTATAAAAAGCCAATCGTTTGCTGTAATTTGACAACAAGGTTCCTCATATGGTATCTAAATGTAAATTTTTCATCGAGAAAGATGCCAAGATACTTGTATTCCATAACCGGTTCAATATTTGAACCATTGACAGTAAAGATATGCAGATTACAGTCGTCTATGTTTTTGGATATAGAGAAAACCATGAATTTTGTTATATTTGTGTTAAGTGTCAGTTTAAGATTAATAAGAGAATGTTGCAATGCATGAAAGGAGCGTCGCAGTTTCTCGATGGCTAGTTGAACAGAATCAGCCCTACAGTATAAAACAGTATCATCCGCGTAAAGATGAATTTGGCAACCATGCAGGGGAGAGACAATTTCATAAATGATGAATAGGACAGTATATGAACTGTAATGTGGCTACTTTAGTACCGACCTTCCTCTTTTGATGGTGTTTCTTCCAAGTAGAGGTTCCAGCACTGGATCCATCTTCTCCGTCAGATTCTCGATGAGAACCGTCTCACCACAAGTTAGGGCCCACTCGATCACATCCAGATACCTAAAGGAATTTGGTAATACAAATGTTAAGTGTTGCTGTAAAGCCCACTGAGGCAAATTTATAATTTGTGATATCGGCCTATACAAATAAAATTAACTTGACTTGACTTCAGCTTTCACAATAAGCACATTTCCACCAAACTGTTATCACTGCAAAAAACATTTTTAAAATTATGATTACTAAAGCAAATATTTCATCAGACTTTCCACCTGTGTGTGTGTGTGCGTGTGTGTGTGTGTGTGTGCGTGTGTGCGTGCGTGCGTGTGTGTGTGTGTGTGTGTGTGTGTGTGTGTAAATGGAAGGACTGCAGCCTAAAGAAGAAAGTGAAATTTTGAACAAAAAAATGTCAATGTAATATCTTATCACTTAACGAACTGCAAGAGTTTAATGATATATTTGTTATATGGAAAATTAACACGGCTAGATTTTCCCAGGTTATCACTAATTCGTTTCTACAATGACCACTGTTGAAAAAAAAGCTGGTGTTTAATAAGGGTTTTGCTACTGCAAAACCCTTATTAAACACCATTAATTCAGAATTTGATAATTTAGAAAAACAAAACATCTTTTCATTGCCTCACTGAAAAACAGGCTCCTGTGACAGCAGCAGAAAGCAAGCCCACTTCTCACCCTCTCTGGCCCAGCTGCACTGCCCTCAGCTCCGGCCCACACCACTTTCGAATCCACTTGACGCCCTGCTGCTGCGGATCAACAATGAGCGGCCAACGCTCGCTGGTGGCCAGGATGGCGGCGTTCTCGGTGGACATCCTATCGTTTGGCAGGCCCTGGTTGTGCCAGGCAGCCACGGTGGCTTCATCTGTAAGCAGGTGGACCGGGTCCAGGCCGTCTGTCAGGGGTATGGAGACCTGGAACAGAAAGAAAAGATCATGTTGCTCTGGTTGGAGCTCTGTTAGTTGTGTAGGGTCGGCTCGTACACAGGTTTACACTGTTCAAGAGCAGGATGTATTTATTTCAAACTGCCTACTAACATCAATACTCCCTCATTTGTCTATTGCAGCACTACTGTACTCCTATTACTGCACATGTGATGTCACGGTCTACTCTCTACTAGACTGTGTGACCTGTGTGAAACATTTTTTCATTTGTGCACCTGAATGACTGAAATTACAATAACTGTGACTTTACTTGATATAAATGTGAACACGTGCTTATCTTAAATTAACACCATGCCTGAGTACTGTACAGCAGAGACCCACTATCTGTCGATTATAAATTTTAGGTTTTCAATGTTGCACTGCAACATGTGCAGGGATACTTTTTGTTTTCTAAATTAATTTACTCTCTTCACGATTTACTGTCCCTTGATTTGTAGAGACTCTTCTCTTGGATTCTTGTATACTACTTTCTAGAATTTCTTGAAAATGTTTGTGTTCCTTCACAATGTGTGTGTGTGTGTGTGTGTGTGTGTGTTCTAATGTGAGCAACCCACCAAGTCCACTTTTTTATGTGTCCGAACACTTGCCAGATGAAAGTTGACTTGATTTTCAACTGTGAATGTTTTGCAGACGGACTGCGTTCTCTCTGCATATCCATACAAACGCAACACAACGTGCCCTGCAATATTTGTACCTTCTGAGACTGGAGGAAGGGGATCCAGGTGTCATGGAGTAGCTCCAGACGGTACGGTCTGGTGAAGTAGCCCATGTAACAGACAAAAGCTGCGGTGAGGAGGACGTCCCCGCAAAGTGTCTTCTGCTGCTCTTCATACTGCAGGACTGCCCGAGACCAGCGCTCCTTTTCTGACTGCCGAGCACAGAGAAAGTCAGGATCCCTACCTTACAACGTGGGTTGCTCACAGAGCTTGTGAAAGGCCCAGTAAATAGACCGATGACTGGCTAAAATTTAACGTTACAGGTAAGCACGCTATGAAATAGGAAAAGTCTTATAGCCCACCCGAAAGTGTTCAGAACCATGAATGATACATGAATCCAATACGCCAGGAAATGTGTCTGAACCACTTGAGATATACTCAATTCCCTGAACAAACTAAGATGATGTAAGAAGTATAAATCTGCCATTTCCATAACCAGGCCTTGAAAGTTTGGTTACAGATTCACTCAGCATCAATTCTGCATTCATTTAGGCCTTCAATACTGTGACTGTGACAACCGTACGACAATAAATCACGCATGGCATTTCCTTACAAGGGGCTGTGGATCCAGAATATGTCGCATAATAAATTCTCAGACAGTTAAAAATCACTATAATTTTACTCTAATGCATTATGGATTGCCTGTAATATCACTCAGTCTGGGGTGAGACGTTGTTAATTTCCAACAGCTGTTGAGGCTTTGAGGTAAGCTAATGATTAAATATAGACGGCCTGATTTATTAGTCCAAACACCATTGCTTCCAGGTCAATGCCATAAAGACAAAACATTTATCTTGATATGCTTAAAAGCCAAGCTGTTCCATGCAAGCCACATTTATTTTCTGCAGTAAAAAAAAAAAGTCGAAGTTATAAAATGCGTACTGAAATGGCCATCTTTAATCACTTATTAGCGAAGGTAAAGGCTGCAGAAACTCAGCCCAAACAAGCGCTTATGGAACGTAAAGGAGGAAAGGAACACATAAATTTTAGGCAAAAGAATATGTAACGTCCCACATCACCTTTGCCTTGATGCTGCATCATGAGAGTAAAGAATTCGCTAGAGATAGGTTTATAAAAAATGTATATCGCATAGATTGTTAATGCCGATGACCATGCATTCAAAAGTGCATATAACAGCCCCCCCACACACACACACACATATATATATGTGTGTGTGTGTATGCACATATGTATGTATGTGTATGTATATATACACACACACACACACACACACACACACATATATATATATATATATATATACACACACACACACACACACACACACACACACACCAAGACACAGAACCAGTCTGCAAGACAGCTTGAGTATAGTGTTATTGTCCTTTCTCCACTTGGACAGTGTTCAGCCGGTTAGCTGCCCAGTTCAGCCATGCATTCTCTGCGGTCCAGCCCTCTCTGCCCATCTCCCAATGCCCCAATATGCTGCTGCACCAGTCATAGCTCTCCTTGTGACCGAGCTACTCACACAAACTGCCAAGCCTTTTCGCCAGGACATAACAACTTCCAGTCCAGACTAGTGATGCAGCTCCGTCACTAGCACCTCTCCATGCGCACCTCCAAGCAAATAACAGTTTACCCAATGCCAGCTTAGCCACAATGGGGCAAGACCCAGCAATTCTCTCTCTCCACATGTACCTCCAAGCCCTTGACTAGCCGGTTGGCCAGCTCAATGGTGTGGTTGGTGCGGGTCACCTCCTCCTGACAGCAGACTTTCTCAGCCGTGGCTCTTTCAAACTGAGCTGTGAGGTTCCGGAGATTTGCATCCAGATCCTACAGACCCAAACACAAGAAAAACATGACAGGGTTAAAAGAGTCATTCAGTCAACTCAGATTTCATAAGGAATTATTTCGGGAATTAAAAGTCCTGCTCACCCCCAACTTCTTTTGAACAGCCACCAGTTTGGCTGTTGCAGTTTCAAGCTCTGTATTGGCTTGCAGCAACGCCTGCCGCTTAGGAGCAACCTCACAATAAACCTAGAAAACAAGATATAGTATCTTATGAAACTGAATTAAGGCAAAAAATGGCTAAAATATAAAAAAACAAATTAAATTTTTTATGTGCAAATGAAATTAAGATTTTAATCAGAATTACAAATTCTCAGGGAGCATAAAAGCAATCCAAAGCCTGATATTCTCCTCTATGCATTTGTGTTACTTTTTTTTGGGAGGGGGGGCTTGTCAATCCAAGGATGCTGCTGAAGGATTAAGTAATAAATGTATGAATACTGTGGAGGCCTGCTCTATGCAGCTTCTTTTTCCTGTTTACACAATTGTCAGTTCTTGCGTTTTGCACTTTTCTACAGAAAGATACTCGTCCTCTCTCATCCCTTTGCTTCTGTGCAGCTTAGATAATCATTGGTACACAAATTCTCTCTGTTGGAGATTCACAGACACTCAAATGTGTTTATCTACTTAACAACATCATGTTTATGTTAGTTGCACTCTTCATGTTGAGCATTCCACAAATCTGAATGTCTTGTATGAAAAAACTTAAACAACTTGAACCTTTAACTAAAAGCTGCCTTGCCTCATGGTATCTGACAATGTTGATGGTCCAGGCACACAGTCCAGCTGCAGCTGTGGACTTGGTCCTGACACGGTCAGGGTGGAACTGCGGGTTCCTCAGGTATTCCTGTTTCACCACGCCGAGACAGGACTCGGGAATGTGCTCCTTGTCGTATGACACCAGGGCCTGCAGGAAGTCGTCCACCTGACAGACAGGAATACAGACGAACGTTGAGATAATAACTGCATCGTAGGCTGACTGAAAAATTATATAAATCACTTTGCAAAAAAAAAACAACTAATAGCATTATATGGATTAATTTTAGTGTTAGGTTATAATTTATTTTTTTAGCATGATTTTGGAATACTTGCTTTTAACTAAAAATTGACTGATACTTATATAATAAATACCAGTGCTAAAAATCTGAATAGAAATCTGTGTTGTTTGCACGTAAACATAAATATGTATAAAGCCAGACTCATCCATTAAAGCACACAGCAGGCTAAAAGCTGTTCGGGACTGGGATCTAGACAGACACACTGTTGCTCCCTTCATAAACAAGCATATTCATGGAGCCATCCAGCTCGTACTGCAAGCGTGGGAGAGGTACTAGGCAGGGCCGGGGTCAAGGCCCACAAGCGGATTAGATTGACATTTATCAGGCAGATTTCATTGACGTGGTGACAGCTTAACCTTGCCCATGAAGGCCCGTGCCGCCTTCCAGCTCCGCTCTTTGGGCACGCGGCCGCGGGGAGCGAGCAGAACCATCACTGCCGCCACCACGTTGATCACCGCCGCTGGAGGGTTGGGGAATGTCTTCAGCTCGGTTAAATTCACCTGAAGGGGGAGAATCAAGAAAATAAGAAAATCTGAAATGCAAACGCGTCCAGCTCTGTCTAACGGGACTTGAAAATAATGACGTCTGGAACAACACAGTGATCAAAAATGGAGAAAAGTTGTTTCCTAAGTTTGAATCATGCAGAATGATGGTGGGGGATTTGCAGTACACAATAAGGAAGACTAATGACTGCGACTAACAGCGAAAGGCAGTAATACACACGTTATCAACAGTTTTAAAGGGTAGCACACTGGGGTTAAACTGGTACTACCAGTCTATTGTGCGGCCAAACCGAAAGTAACACCTTATTCAGGGTGTCTAGTGCTGCGGTGGCGGCCGTCAGCACCGGCTCTGCCTTGGCGAGGTCCATCTCACAGTCCCTCTGTTTTGTTGAGACTTCAGTCTGAATGACAAAGACCTACATACACAAAGACAGTGAGCCACATGACAAGATGTGTTGTGGGAGACCGGTGTGTTTTTTTCACTGTGACGGCCAGTCTCACCCTCTGAGCCTCCACATCAGCCGCCTCTCTCTTGCGACTGACCCTTTCCGTCTGGAGACCGATCTTTGTGATCAGTGTTTCTGTATTCTGGCTTTTGGCGTTCAGCTCGGCTTCCTGGGAGGCCAGCTTGGCTTTTAAGTTTGCAACCTTAAAAAAAATAAAAAATAAAAAAGTGAGATCATGGATACTTGGATGTATAGATGCATGGAAAATTCAAACAATAAGATTTTGGAGAAATCTTAAACCACATAAGACAAATGCATTACATAAAGGAAACGGAGAAGAAATGGAACTGAAATATCAATGTCATACTCCTCAGTGGCAAAGAAATGAAAATATGATTTAGCTGCAGTGCTTGTCAACATTCGTTCAATGTCGAGCACTGCTAATCTTCATACCTCAACCTTGTACGCAGCCCAAATCTCGATATTATAACCGCGTACGTAACGGATGCCTTTTCACCTGAGCAGCAGTGGTCTGCAGCTTCTGAAGGCCTCTGTCGAGACGGTCCATCTTGTGGCGGAGCTGTGCCTGGCTCTTGCCCAGAAGGTTCCTGTACAGGGTGATTTGCTGAAGAAAGCTCTTGGGGGTGGTGTAATTGTACCTCTTCTCATTGCGCTGGAATTTTTCACTCGCCTGGTTGACACTGGTGTGAACATGGGCCATGAAAAGACTGATGGATTCCTGGACGGCGGGCTGTAAAAATAAGCAGAGGAGGGGAGGAGGGGGCAGTTGGGGGGGAGGGGGACGGAGCGAACTGGATTGAGCGGAGTTTAACGTCCCCGAGCCGATGTGGCCTGAAATATTATCTTCATAAATTCTGGATTCATCTACAAGTTTTGCCATCTCACTTGGCTAGCCCTGACTTACTCAATCTGAAATTTAGCTGCAGCTTGTAGGAATGATTAGGCTTTGAAACCACTGTGAAAATAATGTGTTTCGGCCGCTGACATGCTGCTTGTAAAGTATGCACACTGTTTACATTATCCCTCATGTCCTCCAACTTTCACAACACTGCATACAAAGGCCGTTGTGCAATAATCCTACGAGGTATTTATCATATGGTGCTCAGTGACACAGGGCCTCCATTAATCATACTGTTAACAATCAATTAATGCAAAAACAAATGAGCAGGGAAAACAAGGATCAAACCTAACCATAACTCACAAAAAAGCCATTGTAATTGATCAAGGATCCAGAAGGAAAAATCATTATTAATTAAGATCTGACATAATGCTTTTTGACAAAGCATGTGATGTTCGGTGGGGATGCAAGCGGCATTGTCATTGATTAGCCTCGTGTATCAGGGATATGCATTTCTAACTAAAAATAAATGACCATTTCATTTCTCGTTTCCCTGCCTCTTTCGCAAGATAAACAGTCGGAGGCTGGAGTGTCACATGAACATCTCTAGGTGTCATTCCCCACAACCTGGGACCACGTGCATGTTAACTGATCGTGAAGGTTGAATTTTGATTTTGAGATACTTTATTGATCCCCGTAGGGAAATACACACTGCATTTAACCCATCCTAGCTGTGTAGCTAGGAGCAGTGGGCAGCCGCCGTGCAGTGCCCGGGGACCAACGCCAGTCCGTCTTGCCATGCCTCGGTCAGGGGCACAGAAAAGAGTATAAACCCTAACGAGCATGTCTTTTTGATGGTGGGGGAAACCGGAGCACCCGGAGAAAACCCACCATAGACACGGGGAGAACATGCAAACTCTACACAGAGGCCTGGTATGACCCCCCAAGGTTGGACAACCCCGGAGTTCAAACCCAGGACCTTCTTGCTGTGAGGCGACAGTGCTAACCCCTGGGCCGCCGTGCTGCCCAAATTCTATTTGGTGTGTGCGGTTCATGGACACTAACTTAAAGTAAGTTTTTATTAAGTATTTGGATGTGTGTGCACCGATACACACACTAACATCCAACCCTGTGAATCCTATGAGCCTTACTCTATCTATATCTTCATATTATTCATTTATTTATCGTTCTCATGTACAGTACTGCACACTGCATTACATTTTTATGTCTGAAACATGCTATAAGATTACAGTTTAACTGAGTGATTGACTGCTTCGGCACAGTAGACATGCTCTCATAGAAAGCAAGGTGGCGTCATGAGCTTGCCACCATTGTTGGTAGATGCTACTGCTGAGCAAAAATCAACTAACAACACACACACACACACACACACACACACACACACACACACACACAGGAGTGTGCATACATACAGACAAGCTCACACACTCAAACACACACAGTCACAAAAGGAAGTAGCCTGCCACATGGTCTTCGCGCTCGGTGAAGACCCACTTCCTGGTTGTGACAGCTGTGGCTCCTGAGAGGGTCGTTACAAGCTTATTAATCACTCATCTCATTAACATAAATGATCCTGGGTTGTGATCATTCCACCACCATGAGGGAAAACAATGATATGCCCGCCGCCACCAGTGTCTCAAAGCATGCGATCACCAATTTGTTAGTCACTCCTGTGCAGAAGAAATGATGAGGGATCTATGGAGACACTAATCCAGTGGCACTGTAGTAATTACAAGATGTTCATTAACCAGTCCAACTAAGTCTGGATGAACCATGTTATGGCGCTCAATGAGAACACAGGAGAGATATGTCAAATTCATTATCGATTATTTAAATCTACAATTTCATAGTAAGCACATCTGCCACATGAAAGCAGGAAACCATGTTTGATTCTTTCTTCTAAGATTAGACCAAAAGGATGGGAGATAAGAGATTAAAAAAGCACTTGGTTTTAAAGCACCCTGACCTCTATGCCTTCGATCTCTTGGATGAAGCTGAAGCTGACGGACTGCAAGGCCTCAGCGGTCCACTCGTGGAACCAGTCAATGGTGGTGCTGTGGACCAGAGCCGGGAAGCGATGGGCCCTGAGGCGAAGGGTGTCCCCCACAGGAGAAAAACACAGGACCACCTGTAGAGAAGGAAATGGGAAGCAGGAAGTGTCATAAGCACATAAAAAGCACATAAAGACCGCAACAGACACACACCAACAGACACACATACATAATCACCCTTCCATCATCCATGCTTTTATTTCCAGTAGTACTTGTCTACAGATCACTGAATGGTGTAGACCCAGAATACATCACTGACATGCTTGAGGAGTATAAACCCAGTATGGCTCTAAGATCCACAGACTCATGTCAGTTAGTCCAGCCCAGAGTCCAAACCAAACATGGTGAAGCAGCATTTAGCCATTATGCTGCACACAACTGGAATAAACTACCAGAAGCTCTTACATGTGCCCCAAATATAGAAATTTTTAAACCTAGGTTAAAAACATTTCTTTTTTCTTGTGCCGATGATTGAGCATTAAAATTTGCTCCTCATTCTTACTGCACTTTAATTCTGGAAGTAGATCTCTAGTCACTCAAGGCAGGGAAGTGACTATGTATTTATTCTATTTTTTTTGTACTTTGTATTTTCTTTTTATAGTACCTGTCTTTTAATTATATTACTCTTTTTAATTACCAATTCAAAGTACATTTTATGTACTTTGTACTCTTTTAATTATATTTTATATATGATTGTTCCTATTTGTTTTTATTTTACTCTTTTAATATTTTATATGGTTGTTCCTTTTCTGTTTTTATTTGTATAAAGCACACTGAATTGCCCTGTGTATGAAAAGTGCAATATAAATAAACTTGCTTGCTTGTTTTACACACACAATCAGGAATCAGGAACACTTTGTCTACTCTTGCACATGAAACGAAACAAAACATCGTTTCCCCCAGCCATCAGCAGAGCAACACAAAGACAAAAACACACATCCAAAAACTACAAGAACACATACATCCAAACTAACACATGTATCTAAACTAAACAAAAAAAATCCCTGCCCAAGGGAACGAACACCAGCCAGGATCTGTTGGAACTGCCGGTCTGCATGGGCTAGCAGTTAGCTTAGCCTGCCCCGCTTCCACATCCTGTCAGACCACCCTCTGTGCTTCCTCTTCGGGCGCAGCGCCAGGCAGGGCCGTGGTCCCTGGGCCCACCGCACACAGCAGACCAGGCTCCCCGAGCTGATCCAGTGCCAGCTCTCCCTGCCAGACACCGTCGACACACCTCCCCACACTCCACATGATGACACCAAAAACACAGTCAACACTAGGTGAGGCCGCTGCCAGACCACCCTCAATGTCATTGGAACTGCCGGTCTGCATGGGCTAGCAGTTAGCTTAGCCTGCCCCGCTTCTGCGTCCTGTCACACTGCCCTCGGTGTACCTCTTTGGGCACAGCTCCAGGCAGGGCCGTGGTCCCTGGGCCCACAGGACGCAGCAGACCAAGCTCTCCCAGCCAATCCTGCGCCAGCTCTCCCAGCCATCAAAGACAAAACTTAGATGCAGATGTCGACAAAGACAGTGCATGGACGGTACTGGGTGAGGCCGCCGCAAACATGAATTCGCGCCACCATCTTCCCATGTCGGTACTGGGTGAGGCCGCTGAAAATGTGAATTCGTGCTGCCATCTTCCCACACCAGAAGCGGAAACACAGAAATAACAGCGAAAGAAACATCACACAAAAATACAAACACACAAAGTCACACTCATCGAAAAATATGTACTTATCAAAACACAACTACAGTATGCACAAACAAATGAACAAAAACAGACAAACACAAACCAACAAACACAAACCAACAAACAAATATATATATATATATATATATATATATATATATATATATATATATACACTACCGTTCAAAAGTTTGGGATCACCCAAACAATTTCGTGTTTTCCATGAAAAGTCACACTTATTCACCACCATATGTTGTGAAATGAATAGAAAATAGAGTCAAGACATTGACAAGGTTAGAAATAATGATTTTTATTTGAAATAAGATTTTTTTTACATCAAACTTTGCTTTCGTTAAAGAATCCTCCATTTGCAGCAATTACAGCATTGCAGACCTTTGGCATTCTAGCTGTTAATTTGTTGAGGTAATCTGGAGAAATTGCACCCCACGCTTCCAGAAGCAGCTCCCACAAGTTGGATTGGTTGGATGGGCACTTCTTTGAGCAGATTGAGTTTCTGGAGCATCACATTTGTGGGGTCAATTAAACGCTCAAAATGGCCAGAAAAAGAGAACTTTCATCTGAAACTCGACAGTCTATTCTTGTTCTTAGAAATGAAGGCTATTCCATGCGAGAAATTGCTAAGAAATTGAAGATTTCCTACACCGGTGTGTACTACTCCCTTCAGAGGACAGCACAAACAGGCTCTAACAGGTACTATTTAATGAAGATGCCAGTTGGGGACCTGTGAGGCGTCTGTTTCTCAAACTAGAGACTCTAATGTACTTATCTTCTTGCTCAGTTGTGCAACGCGGCCTCCCACTTCTTTTTCTACTCTGGTTAGAGCCTGTTTGTGCTGTCCTCTGAAGGGAGTAGTACACACCGGTGTAGGAAATCTTCAATTTCTTAGCAATTTCTCGCATGGAATAGCCTTCATTTCTAAGAACAAGAATAGACTGCCGAGTTTCAGATGAAAGTTCTCTTTTTCTGGCCATTTTGAGCGTTTAATTGACCCCACAAATGTGATGCTCCAGAAACTCAATCTGCTCAAAGAAGTGCCCATCCAACCAATCCAACTTGTGGGAGCTGCTTCTGGAAGCGTGGGGTGCAATTTCTCCAGATTACCTCAACAAATTAACAGCTAGAATGCCAAAGGTCTGCAATGCTGTAATTGCTGCAAATGGAGGATTCTTTGACGAAAGCAAAGTTTGATGTAAAAAAAATCTTATTTCAAATACAAATCATTATTTCTAACCTTGTCAATGTCTTGACTCTATTTTCTATTCATTTCACAACATATGGTGGTGAATAAGTGTGACTTTTCATGGAAAACACAAAATTGTTGGGGTGATCCCAAACTTTTGAACGGTAGTGTATATATACATCTCAACACGGATACAGGAAAAAAGATTTTAATGCATAGCAGTACAGGCCTGTTTCGTGCCTCTCGCACTCATCAGCTGCCTATATACATATATATAAACTTTAATATATTGCAGTACAAGCATGTTTCATGCATCACGCACTCATCAGCTGCCGATGTGGTTGAACAACAAAGAAAACAAACACACAGCCATGCAACGCCCCTAGTTACAGTACACAGTAACCAATGGGAGGATAGAAAACATATGAAAAATAACATCAGAAACATTACAACCCATGGAGTAGGGACTGGGGCTTGTTTTGAAAAAGCAAGGAGTTAAATGGCCAGGCACTGTTGAAAAAGCATACATTTAAATAGAACAAAATGACATCCAATGAGGTACTTTGTATATATCATATGATGGGGGGGGTAATAAAGACACTGGTTTACTTGTAATTGCAAAGCAGATATTTCTTTCTGTGTCAACAGCTGGTGGCCATTTCATTTCTACTGTTCAAGGTAGACATATCAGGCTTGCAAATAATAAAATTTTCTCTGCCAAGCGTAGGTTACATCCTTTGCTGTTAATTAAATATGCATTGCTCTTCATGAGGATTTTCCATGAGATAGAGTAACTAATATTCTTGTCCGCCAATGACCAAATGTGGCGGCTTAAGGCCATTGCATTTCTTGAATGCTCATTCCCGAAGCTACTCATATGGCCGTTAAACCTAATTTTAAAAGGGCCCTCTGTTAAACCAATGTAAGAGTCCACTTTGCAGTTGTCTTCTCTTGTCACTGATGCCTGGTAGATGACTCCCTCTGTCTGGCATTTTCCTTCAAGAGGGCACAATGCCTTAACATGGCAGTTGCAGTTGGTGGTGTTTGGCTGCATTGAGGGGGGTCTGTGTCTTGGTCATGATGCTTGTGTTGTGGGATGATATAACCTGCTGAACATTTGGCATGCAGCTGTAGCTAATTTTGACCATGTTCCTGTTGAATATTTTTCTTAGTTGGTGGGCTTGAGTAAAGCACTCATCCAAAAGATTGAAAAATAGTTTTCCAATATTAGAGGCCATGGTGTCGCTGTAGGGAGGATTATACCGGGTGATGTTCCACCTTCTGCTGCGATTTTTTTTTTTGCTGGCTGTCACTAATTGATGGTGGATTGTACGTAAGCCTGAAATTATATCCACTCTTTTGTAAGGCTTCTTGGTATGGGGGGGGGGGGTCTGCTTCATTAAAGATAGCTTAGCTGGATGATAAACATGAGAGTTTCTTATTTATGCTCACTGGGATATTTTTCAAGATAGAGGGCGGATGATTTCTTTCTTTGTGGATGTACTGCGGTGTATTATTGGGCTTCGTGTATGGCCTGTATGTACCATTTCTAAGGTCTAATGAGTTGTTGAGGAAGTCGATCTGTTTCTTGTTAGCCTCAAATGAAATTTCTAGCCCACTGTTTGCGAATATACAACACATTTTCTTTTTTATTCTCTCGACTTCTCTTGCCGGTTTGTTGCAGACTGCCAGCCCGTTGTCTCTATATAGTCCAACGTTGATGTCTAGGACCTGTAGTTGAGACAAGTACAAGCCCACTAGCTCACAAGTCTCTGCCCCGTTGAAGCTGCCCATGGTCACGTCAAATTTTTTTTTTTTTTGCTTAGCTTACCTATTTCGGGTTTGATGGGGGGTTGATAAGCCTACATGTCGTCCAATTTCAGATCCAATGCAATTTTTTTTTTTGTCCTTTATAGTGATGTCTCTTTCATACTGGTACCGATTTTCAAGAACAAGGGCGATGTGCAGAACTGTAACAACTACAGAGGTATAAAGTTGATCAGCCACAGCATGAAGATTTGGGAAAGAGTAATAGAAGCTAGGTTAAGAGGAGAGGTGATGATCAGCGAGCAGCAGTATGGGTTCATGCCACGAAAGAGCACCACAGATGCGATGTTTGCTTTGAGAATGTTGATTGAGAAGTATAGAGAAGGCCAGAAAGAGTTGCATTGTGTCTTTGTAAATTTAGAGAAAGCTTATGACAGAGTGCCGAGAGAGGAGGTGTGGTATTGTATGAGGAAGTCAGGAGTTGCAGAGAAGTATGTAGGAGTGGTGCAGGATACGTATGAGGGAAGTGTGACAATGGTGAGGTGTGCGGTTGGAATGACAGATGGGTTCAAGGTGGAGGTCGGATTACATCAAGGATCGGCTCTGAGCCCTTTCTTGTTTGCAACGGTGATGGACAGGGTGACGGACAAGATCAGGCAGGATCTCCATGGACGATGATGTTCGCGGATGACATTGTGATCTGTAGCGAAAGTAGGGTGCAGGTTGAGGAGAACCTGGAGAGGTGGAGGTATGCACTGGAGATAAGATGAATGAAAGTCAGTAGGAGCAAGACGGAATACCTATGCGTGAATGAGAGAGAGGACAGTGGAATGGTCAGGATGCAAGGAGTGGAGGTGACAAAGGCATTTGAGTTTAAATACTTGGGGTCAACTGTCCAAAGTAACGGGGAGTGCAGTAGAGGGGTGAAAAAGAGAGTGCAGGCAGGTTTGAGTGGGTGGAGAAGTGTGTCAGGAGTGATTTGCGACAGAAGGGTACCAGCAAGAGTTAAAGGGAAAGTATACAAGATGGTTGTGAGACCAGCTATGTTATATGGTTTGGAGACAGTGGCACTGACGAAAAGACAGGAGGCGGAGCTGGAGGTGGAGGTGGCAGAGTTGAAGATGCTAAGATTTTCACTGGGAGTGAGGAAGAAGGACAGGATTAGGAACGATTATATTAGAGGGACCACTCAGGTTGGACGGTTTGGAGACAAAACAAGAGAGGCAAGATTGAGATGGCTTGGACATGTGTGGAGGAGAGATGCTGAGTATATTGGGAGAAGGATGCTGAATATGGAGCTGCCAGGGAAGAGGAGAAGAGGAAGGCCAAAGAGGAGGTTTATGGATGTAGTGAGGGAAGACATGCAGGTGGCTGGTGTGACAGAGGAAGACGCAGAAGACAGGAAGAAATGGAAACAGATGATCCGCTGTGGTGACCCCTAACGGGAGCAGCCGAAAGTAGTAGTAGATAGTGATGTCTCTTTCAGCGGACTTCACGGCCTTCTTGTATGATTTGGTGAGGTTGCTATGTAGAAGGCTGTCATATTGATTGGGCTCTAGCTTATAAAAATTGGCAGTTTTGTCGGCTCTAATGTGCCGCTACATTTGGTCATTGGTGGACAAGAATATTAGTTATTCTATCTCATGGAAAATCCTCACAAAGAGCAATGCATATCTAATTAACAGCAAAAGATGTAACCTACGCTTGGCAGAGAAATATTTTATTATTTGCAGTTCTGACATGTCCACCTTGAACAGTAGAAATGAAGTGGCCACCAGCTGTAGACACAGAAAGGAATATCTGCTTTGCAATTACAAGTAAACCAGTGTCTTTATTATCCCCCCCCCCCATCCATTAGATGATATGCATGTGATGACTTTTATTAGATGTTATATTTTCATATTTCAACTGTCTGCTCTTCCAGCTGTGGTCCAGCACCACTCCACTGTATGATATACGTAAAGTACCCCATTGAATATTATTTTGTTCTATTTTAAATGTATTCTTTTTCAACAGTGCCCCGGCCTTTTAACTCCTTGCTTTTTCAAAACAAGCCTCAGTCCCTACTCCATTGGTTGTAATGTTTCTGATGTTATTTTTCAAATGTTTTCTATCCTCCCATTGGTTACTGTGCACCGTAACTAGGGGCGTGGCGCGGGGCAACGTAGTATTTATTGGCTGTTTTTTTTCTTTGTTTAACCACATTGGCAGCTGATGAGTGCATGAGGCACGAAACAGGTTTGTACTGCAATATATTATAGTCTTCTTCCTACATAAATCTTAATATTCCACTCCTCAATTGTTGAGCACTTTTATCAACCCCATTGATGGTTTCCAGAAAAGAAAAGAAAAAACGCTATACTATGCTTATAGCATGAAACACGCTTGTACTGTCTCAAAGAATTTATTTGACTCACTGAATTATATATTTATATATATGTGTGTGTGTGTGTGTGTGTGTGTGTGTGTGTGTGTGTGTGTGTGTGTGTGTGTGTGTGTGTGTGTGTGTGTGTGTGTTGTGTGTGTGTGTCTCATTTGTGCCCAAATACAAATACAGTACATACACTAAACACATACCCATAGACAAGCTAAGCCCATAAGAGGACAAACAGCCAAATGCACATATGCAAACCCCAAACACAATATAAACAGCCTCTGATATGGCAGGTGTATCCAACAGGGAAACCCATCATCGAATCACAGAAAGACAATTTGGCAGCGATCCTCTACTCCCTAACACCCCTTAGCCCCCACCCTGCCACCACACACACACACACACGCACACACACACTCCTCTCCCTGCCATGTGGACTGGCAGCTACATCTCCAGTTGGCTGGAGCAGAAGGAGACGCTACTAGAGGTCTTCTGGCCCACCGATCAGCTGGAACACATACATGTGCACTGGAACAAGAATTTCCTTCCTTTTAACCCCCTGAGTCTGTCTGGGTCTGTTGATTCAGCTCTCCAGTCTTACACAGTTCATTGGCATGTATTTACATAATTTCAAACATGAATTCTATATCTAGTGTCTTTAATCACCAAAAACAAATATATCATATAGACATTTGATATATTTATGAGCTTTGCAACACTGTCAGTGTTATGGACAGTAACATGGATAATCTGGTTTATCTTTACATTTGGTCCAATTCATGAGTTCACAGGTTCAACTGTCTATGATATCTTTAAAATCCATTCTAATAAGACAGTAGGTAATGCCTGGAAAGCAGCAGTGAAGATGTGTTGATAAAATGCATCTCTGCTCTAAACTGACTTAACATATTCTGCCATGAGAAAAAAAAACTGGTGCTACAAAAATGAGGCTCTCATTTAAGCATGTTCTACTCAAAGAACTGTGCATAAAATCCCAGTCTAAAATGACAGCAGTCGTATTTAGGATTGACACAGCTGGGATCAACAGTGAACAGCATCACTGACTTTAGGAGGATCAGTTGAAGGTCTGACCTTGAGCTGCAGTCGTACTCGGTCGGTGAAGAACCTCCAGCAGTTCACCCTACTGCCCAGCAGACCGAGGGCTCGGACCTCAGCCCTCAACCCGGCCACAATCCCCTCTATCTCCTCCTCACTGAAGACTTCAGGAATTTCACCTGTGAGGAAGAGGAATACGCACAGCTGGGGAAATACAGACTGACATATTCTGTCAATTAATATCCACATTTCACTCTTAATGTAAAATTCAAACTCTCTGAAGAGCAGCTGAACATTTCTCCCCGCCCCCCATTGAATTATAGCTTACAATATTCATAATAAAAAAGTAAAAATAAACTCAAGGAAAGAATACTCTGTAAAGGGTCTAAAAGTGATTACTAATTATTTCAGTGGTAACAACTTTAATGTTAATAACTCATTTATTGATGAGTTATGAATCAGCAATAAGATGTTATAACACACTGACAAAAAAACTTTTTTGGATGTCAGATTGGGAGCCCATATTGGGAGTCTCCATACATTCTCCTGGAAACCACGTGATTTGACGAAGACAGCCAATCGTGTGGCAGCCTCGCTAACCATTCATTGGCAGTCACTCGGGGTCAAGTATGACTGTCCCAGGGGGACGCCTGCGTGTGACAGCTTTTTACGTGGAGTGGCTGATGTGCCTGCAGCCACCACACGATCCTTGGCAGGGGGTGGCCAGAGTCCAGTGGCACGGAGAACCAAGACGATTCGGGACCACCCTCTGTTGTAGCCTTCATCCGCCTTCACTGGCATTGTGACCTGGAGACATCTTCCGCCAGTTCCACCATTGAGGTCTTTGCTGGATTGTGCTTCGTCTGGAACCTCCCCCTTGACCTATCCACCTTGAGTGACCCGACCAGGAGCCAAGCTCCGGATGACATAGCTCTTGGGATCACACAAGCATCTCCACCACGGCAAGGTGGCGATCCAGGAGAAGACCACTACTTCACCTCAACCTTAAACTAACCACTTTAAATGTAGTTGTCAAGGCTACTGTGCAAAAATCAGGTTTTGCATTAGCACTGGGTGACATTTTTAAGTCATGTTACTTGCATGCCGCTTGCTGAAAATGTGAATCGGCAGTTCTCGGGGTTATGTGGTTTCCAACAGAATGTCTGTGGAGACTCTTTTGTATTGATAAAATGTGGACTCCCAACCTGGCAACCAACCCAGAGGTAATTTTAATCATTAAGAAAGTAATTCATAACCACTAATACACCAAAACTATGCTAAAAAACATGAAAAGAAAAATGTGGGGCTGGATCCAGCAGAACACACAGGATACCCATCCAGTTTTGCCACAGTACAGTAGCTACCCTGTGGAACCCCGGGGCAAGCACAATAGAGGAAAGCAGATTACTGGCCTGGTGACCCAGGAAGGGGCCTACATGATGTAACATATGCTCGGCACTGATTTCATCTCTCACCTGATGCCAGCAAGTCATTGATAATGACCAGAGACTGTTCATCAGGTATCTGTGCATCAGTCAGGAGCAAAGCAACACGCTGATTCCTCAGTCCAGTCTTGAGGAACAAACCTGCTAAATCCAGCTGAAAAAGACAACAAGCTGACTGAATGGAGATCTGCACTGCTCAAATTCAGTTGAGTTCAAACTAAAAATTTTAAAAACGTCCCACAACTACCAAGGGAAGAATCGCAGACTCACTGCGAACACCTTGATCTGTTAATAGCAGACTGAAAGGACGAGGCTTGCTTCATCAATGGGGTATTGAAATATTTTCTGGAGGTCTTTAATAGCAACTGACAATTCTTCCTTCTCGAGTCAGTGGAGAGGTTGAGCACAACTGAATTAGATCAATAAGGTGCTTGCGGCCAGAGGAAGTATTGATTTAGGAAATTTGTCCAAGAGAAACCTTGATCTCTGTTAATTAATCACAGCCATTTTGCATTATTCTTACTTAAACTGCTGACACTCGGGACAGCATTTGGCGACTGTGGCTGCAACTTGGGCATTTCACGAGTAAAAAGTTCTACGATATTTGATCCTCTGTTGATACAGGGTTCAGGCAGCCCGTCTGTTACTAATACAACTCATACTAATAATAATGAAAACAGCTCAACAATAAAGTATCTATCTATCTATCTATCTATCTATCTATCTATCTATCTATCTATCTATCTATCTATCTATCTATCTATCCTAATACCACTACTGCCACTACCAATACTACTTTTACCATTACTATTACTAATACTCACTACTAGAAACACATATTTACCTTCAGGTCTTGAACACTGTACCCTTTCCTCACGGAGATTTGGAAGACTTCCACGGAGGAAATGTAGGCAGCCAGTCGTGTCAGGCTCTGCTTCCCACTGCCACCAACTCCAGCCAGCAGGCCATGACCGCACGGGGACTCCAGGATACGACTGATCCGACAACTGATAATAACAAAAACAGATACTCCGCTGAATGTCCATCACTAAGTCGTATTTTTCTTGAATAAAGCCTAGAAATCCATCTGACATGGCACCATGAACAACTGCCACCTTATTTGTTTGTTTGTTTTTTTGCACTGTCTACATATTGCTAGTTATTTTCTGAATTCCCTTGCCCACTTTAGACACACAGATATTCTGAGATTGTTAAGATGATCTCTGCTAGATATTATCAAGAGTTTTTTTTTTATTTGAGAATTTTGTCATGTCTTTTGCAGAGAGTTTAAAAGCTTTCCTTGAATCTCCACTCTCCACAAAAGCATCAACACCAGAAAATGCTAAACTGCATCATGTTAATCACACTACAGCAAGTTTGTATCTTTCTATTTCATGGCGTCTATTTCTAATTACTTTTACTTAGTGTTTGTGTCCCTTGCTGTTATGTCATGTTTCCTTTCTTTTGCTTTATTTTTACTGTAAAGCTCTCAATGAACACTCTGTAAAAGGTGCGCACACCATTTCTGCTGTGATAATCATAGTAATCATTAGATAGCTGTACTAACATGTGTTCCATGGCATCTTCAAACAGCACAAGGTTCATGGCGGCGTTGAGCTCGTTGTAACTCTCCAGGGCATCAGTAAGGATGGCTTTAAGCATGGACCACTCCTTGATAAGAGTATAGGAGGAATTCTCACCCCTCTGGGCAAAGTGGCAATAGAGGAGGGGCTGCTCTGTCACATCTTTATCCTCGACTCCCTGGGAAAGATAGGCAGGGTAAATAATTTACTACTACACCTTTAAAGTAGACAAAGCGGGTACAGAGAATAAATGAATTAACATTAAGAAACATGGGAGGAGGTGAGGGGGGTGAACCTAGCATTGGGAAAACAGGCAGAGAAATGCCCTGACTGGGTTGCTCTATTCACCTAACGTGTTTTTTCTTTGGACTTTGGGAAGAAACCAAGCTGCAACCACCATAGCTGATCTTGGAAGCCAACGTGGAAGAGCCTAAAGATGCAGATCTTCCAATGGCCACTAAATGCCTGCTCCAAAAAGACTCTGGTTGAATGGAAGTCAATAGAAAACTCCAAATTCTCTTTACAAATACAAAGTCAGTACATTTTTTTAACAAGTAATTAGGATCTCAATAGCCAGCTCAACTTCTTTTAATGTGTTTAATGTGTTTAATGTGTTTAAGCTGTGTTAAGAGGATAAAGAGTATATTTGGGGGTGTCTCAGTCTCTCCCTGGAGTGACTGACTGTCTGCTCATGCATCTGAAGCAGGTCTGACCTTAGCTCCATCTTACTGCCAATATTTACACATTCCAACTCCAAAATCTGACAAGATGGCGGCAAGCGTAAACACTAACTCATGGCTTCATGGAAGGCAATACAGAAACCTATGGGTGACATCACAGAGAGGCCGTTTACACCTGGCATTAAAATATGTCTTTGGTGATCCGATCACAAGTGGACAGCTCTAAGTTTAGGTTTGGATGCACCCAATGCGTCCTCAATAAGTCTTGAAATCCAATCCCTCAGGCCACATTCGCAGGATGGCCTGGGACACATTTGTCCACATCGCATTCGAAGTGTAAATGTGTCTCAAAGCACACTGAAGGAACGTCTATTCAACTGACATCGTCACCAAAGACTCCCCTGGGTTTAGGTTTTTTTTTTTTTTTTACCAAGGGTGGGGCTAAGTGTACATCATCTGTCACCATCTTACAATGCTGTGATTGCAACCATTCCCAAATCCTCTGTGAATAGTACACATTGCCACTAAAACTCTAGTTAATGCTCACGGCAATTTGCATATGAAACTGGTCATTGGTTTCAGTTATGTCATTGTATTGTTTATAAGGGTGGGGATACCTGCATCGGTTGAGACTGAAGATGTCTCTTAGATGAGTGATGAAACATTTCTGTCAATAAACATTGTGTCCAGATGAACTGACTCAACTTTCTGTGATTTCCTTACCTGGATTATTGAGCATGCATAAAGAGTTATAAGAATGAGTTTCAACTTTGTTGTGTATTTTGATCACAAAATGAAAGAAGCCAAACAATCAGAGCCTGACACTCCTTATTCACTCAGTTAATCTTCCTCATCAGATTGTCTCTATCTGGAGCGACATGCATTTGCTGCGTACATGCCATTGTAATAAAGGGAATACTTATAATGTGAATAATGTGAATATTTAATAATGTCTTTCAATCATTCACTCGCACGGGCCAGTGCGCTGCTCTCCCCCAAGCCACACTCCCTCTTGTCTCTTGCAGCCGAGGCTAAACCACACACCCCTACCACCTGTTTATTTGCATATAGAGTGGGAAATTGAGATCCGATCACAAGTCATCACTCGAGATGCATGTGGTGATACATTCTAATACCAGGTATGAACTGAAGTACTTGGACCTGTCCACTTGTGATCAGATCAACCAAGACGCATATTAATACCAGGTCTAAACAGCTCCAGACGTGATGTACAAAAATGATAACTCCAAACAGAAGGGCTAGGAATTAATCCTGGACCTTCTTTCTGTGCTAACCACAGTGATGATCACTAAACCACCACCATATTTTTTTCTAAATTTATTTTAAACTACATTTGTTAAAGAAATGTTAACTATACTAGAACATAATATTTTACAGTGTCTACACTATTCCCCAGAATCTTTACTGCACCTCAATGTGTTCATGCATGGTCTCCATCTGAAGCTTGTGGAAGAGCTGCAGGTCCTTGGTGTCCACCAGTCTATCTGAATACACCCTGCGGGACTCATGGAGCCATAGCAGTACCAGGTCTGTGCTCTCTCCCACAGTCTCCGGTCCCGCAAAGAGAAGACCCTGAAGTACACAGTTATAGTTATGAACTTTATTTAGATAAAACTTTTTTTTCCACCGACAGTTAAACTTCAATTCTTCCTTACTACTACTACTACTTTTGGCGGCTCCCATTAGGGGTCGCCACGGTGGATCATCCATTTACATCTCTTCTTGTCCTCTGACACCTTCCTCTTTCACACCAGCCTCTCTCACCACATCCATAAACCTCCAATGTGGCCTTCCTCTTTTCCTCATCCCTGACAGCTCCATACTCAGCATCCTTCTCCCAATATACCAAATTCTTCCTTACTTAATGCAGTTCTTCCTTACTGTTGATCATTATTACCTGGAAGAGGCTGGAGAGGTCTCGGAGGTTGAATATGTAGTGGAACCTGACAGCTGTGGGCAGGAAGTTGAAAACCATCTTGTGATGCAGAGCAATGGCCGCCTGGACGACAGCTGGGGCCATCTTATGGATGGCTGAGCTGAAAGGTTGCTGCTTCAGGTGGCCATTCAGGATCTGACTGTAGATTGAAGTCTGTGCCTCAGATGATGGGAAGTTCACCGTGAACACAGAGAAATGTCTCTGGGTTAAGCAAAGAGAAGAGACTTAAGACAAAATTTAGCAGGTAATAATAACTTTCTATCTATTCCTGACCATTCGAATCCCATACATGACTTTAATAGAAAATTGAAATTGAAACAAACCTAACTACAACATTCCCAAACCATATCTTAGATAAATCTTGAACACTAAAGAGGCCTATGAGCCCAGCCACTGGGGATGCACAAACCAGTTCATTCTCAGTGCTGGTCCCAAGCCCGGATAAATTGGGAGGGTTGCGTCAGGAAGGGCATCCGGTGTAAAACCTTTACCAAATCAAATATGCAGCTCATAAATCAGATTTCCATACCGGGTTGGTCGAGGCCCGGGTTATAAACAACTACCACCGGTACTGTTGGCCAGCAGAGTGCTGGTTGAAATTATGCTACTGTTGGGCAAAGGAGAGTCAGGAGAAGGCGGGAGGAGGAAGGGTAGGAGTGTGAAGGTGAGAGTTGGAATTTTCAATGGTGGCACTATGACTGGTAAAGGGAGAGAGCTGGCTGATATATGATGGAGAGAGGGGAAGTAGATATAGTACTGTGTGCAAGAGACCAGGTGGAAGGGGAGTAAGGCCAGGAGCATTGCAGGTGGGTTCAAACTCTTCTCCCATGGTGTGGATGGGAGGAGAAATGGGATAGGGGTAATCCTGAAGGAAGAGTATGTCAAGCGTGTTGGAGTTGTGAAGACAGCGTCAGACAGAGCGATGAGTAAGAAGCTGGAAATCGAAGGTATGATGATGACTGTTGTCAGCGCATATGCCCCGCAAGTTGGGTGTGAGATGGAAGAGAAAGAAGAATTCTGGAGTGAGTTGGATAAAGTGCTGGAGAGTGTACCCAAGGAAGAGAGAGTGGTGATTGGAGTGGACTTCAGTGGGCATGTTGGTGAAGGGAACAGAGGTGATGGGTAGGTATGGTGTCAAGGAGAGGAATGTGGAAGGACAGATGGTGGTGGATTTTGTGAAAAAGATGGAAATGGCTGTGGTGACTACGTATTTCAAGAAGAGGGAGAAACACATATAAGAGTGCAGGAAGGTGCACGCAGGTGGACTATATGAAAGGGATTGGAGACTGCAAGGTGGTGACAGGGGAGAACATAGCTAGGCTGCATCGGATGGTGGTCTGTAGGATGACTTTGGAGATCAAGAAGAGGAAGCGAGTGAAGGCAGAGCCCAGGATCAATTGGCGGATGCTGAAGAAGGAAGACTGTCGTGTGGAGTTCAGGGAGGAGTTAAGACAGGCACTGGGTGGTAGTGAAGAGTTGCCAGATGGCTGGTCAACTAGTGCAGAAATGGTGAGTGAGACAGCTAGGAAGGTACTTGGTGTGTCAACTGGATAGAGGAAGGAAGACAAGGACACTGGGTGGTAGAATGAGGAAGTACAGGAAAGTATATGGAGGAAGAGGGTGCGAAGAAGAAGTGGGATAGTCAGAGAGCTGAAGAAAGTAGACAGGAGTACACGAAGATGCGGTGTAAGGCGAAGAGAGAGGTGGCGAAGGCAAAGGAAAAGACGTATGGAAAGTTGTATAAAGCCAAAGAAAGCCACTTTATTTTGTCATTGTACAGTTACAACGAAATTTCTTTTCTGCATCTAACCCATCCTACTGTATAGGAGCAGTGGGCAGTTGCAGCGCCCGGGGACCAACTCCAGTTCTTTTTTCTATTGCCTTGGTCAGGGGCACATATAGGAAGGAATATTTACTCTAACATGCATGTCTTTTTGATGGTGGGAGGAAACCGGAGCACCCAGAGGAAACCCATGCAGAACATGAAAACTCCACACAGAAAGGACCTAGGACATCCTGGGGTTCGAACCCAGGATCTTCTTGCTGTGAGGCAACAGTGGTAACCACTGGGCCACCATGCCACTGTATGAGTATGTGCCGTATGAGAGGTTGGACACTAAAGAAGGAGAAAAGGACATACACTGATTGGCAAGACAGAGGGAGCAAGCTGAGAACAGTGTGCAGCGGGTTAAGGTGACGAAGGATAGAGATGGAAATGTTCTGAGTGCTGACAAGGGAGGAGTGTGTTGAAAAGGTGGAAGGAGTACTTTGAGGGGCTGATGAATGAAGAAAATGAGAGAAAAAAGGTTGGATGTGAGGATAGTGAATCAGGAAGTGCGGTGGATAAACAAGGATGAAGTGAGGATCGCTATGAAGAGGATGAAGAGTGGCATTCAATCAAGAGCAAAGTGAAAACAAAAACAAACCAAAGGAAGAAAAAAAAAACCATGACACCAGGATGCTCACTGTATTTAATATTTGGAATCAGAAAGAGGTATGGCCGGGCAGGCAAAATTAATAAATACCTGAAGTCTGGGGTTGATGCTGAAGCTCCCAGCAGTTGGATTCATACAGGTGATATACTGAGTGTTGTATATTTCTTTTAGGCACAATTTCTGTCTGTCATACCTACAGTGAGCAATATATGGAACAGTGTTTGAGCTGAGAAAAAAGAAATCATCCTAAATAAACAATGCGGTCACAAAACTCTTTTAACAGCGGACTCAGTCAGGCATAGCCATTAAATTCACCATCCATCAATCACAATCTCCTCTGCTTAAAAGTCAGGACTATCTAACTGAAAAACTTAATGTTGTGCAACTGCAGCTCCTATGGTTATTATGGTTGCTTCACTGTTGCTCACCAACCTCAAACCTGTGACTTGTTTTCTGTCTGAGAGATTTATGCTACGTTTTGATAGATATGGTGCACTCCAGGGGCATTCAGTGCAGATTTGAATGCAGAGCCATTCATTACCAAAGCCAACAAAGCTAAAAATAATACTGCCATTCTAATTCAATAAAATATACTTTTTTACCAAATAATTTGACTCGTCTGAGCCGAAGATATCTTGTACCATGACAGTACACAGCTCAGAAAAAAACAGTTTTCATGGGGGACTCCTCACCAGTGCTTGTAGTCCAGATGTTGGCGTATTAGCGTGTGCGGTTGCACGGTGCCATAACTGTCCACAGCCGGCATGTTCATGTCGTCTATGAAGTAGACCAGCCTTCGGTTGCCTAAGGGGAAATAGCTCTTGCCTGCTCTCTTCTCCAAAGATCTCTCCAGGATCGCTGGGAGAGAAAGCAGAGAGATTAGTATAAAATAAAATAAAAAATAAATCAATAAATCAATAAACTTCAAAGAATGATAGATATTATGACTGTTGTGGATTTATTCATATACATATTGCACAGGGAAAAATGCATTGTAATGTTTTTTTTACATGAGATCAAGATAAAAGTGGAAGAAAAATGCATTTGTGTATGCGAGTATACGTTTCTGTTGATGCACACACACACACACACACACACACACACGGATGACACCATAGTTGCCTCCTCCCCCTTCTCTAAACATTGCCAGCAGATGGCACTAATGGTTATGAGTGCTGCCTTGCGCTGTAGAACAACAGAAGAGTCTCCCACTCACTTTGCAGACTTAGGGAAGTGGTGTAGTAGTTGAGGGGCACTTTAGCAGTCAGATAACCATCTGGCAGGCATCCTAACTTGTCCCTGACAAGCGCTGTCTTGCCCACACCAGCGTTCCCCACCAGCATCACCGGCTGTCCCTTTTCCAGCAACAAGTCCATGAAGTACCCGAGATGCACAGTCTCAGCCGTGTGTACCAGAATAGACTGCAATCATAGAAACAGCGGGAAGACGGAGAGAACAGAAACATACATGGCTATTAAGGCTTTGTCTGGGCTTGATTTATTGACAGACATGTGTTTGGTCAATTGTTTGGGATTTCTAATTGTCCCCTCCCCCCGCCTCCCTTGCACAGCGCAACTATTCTGTCATAATAGTATCATTTGCTCAGAACAAAGACCCCACTAATTACGGCCCAGCGAGAGTCTTTGGAGCGTTCGCAGCTGTATGCAGGAGCATGAAGGAAGACAATGGCGCGTGGGTGATAGCTCAAGCCTCGGCGCTGACGCCTTCACCCCCACACACTCGGGTATGGGGTGCTGTAGATGGTAATCAGACGCGGTGTCGAGGCTATCATCCATCCTAGGACCCCCGCCATGACCTCATGATGTGGCTCTGCCCTCTCTCATTATGCTCACTGAGGCGTGCTTACATTTTTAATATGAATGTATTGTTCATTTTTTAGTTATTGTTTTAAAATGAAGTTGGCTCCCCGAGAAGTCTTATTTCAACCTTCTCGGAAAAAGTTTGTGGTACTTAGAAGGAGGGGTAGGTCTTATTACCCTCGTTGGCTTTGGCTGGAGTGCCCTCACCTGTAGCGGCATGTCAGAGGCCATTTCGAACGGTGCAACGGTGTCAATCCAGGGCAGGAAACGTTTCGTCTGAGGATCCAGGAAGTAGTCAAACACTGTTCCCTGTGCCGGTAGCTTCACTGTTTTCATTTCTTTAGTCCACCACTGACTGAATTCCACATGGTAATCATACAGCTAAGTAAAACAAACAGCAGAGACAAATGAGAACACCTAAAAGGGTTTTAAAAATTGACAAAAAAAAAAATCATGCGTGTGTTCATGGCATCACCAGATAAAGTGCTAGAAATGTAATCCATTATTATTATTACCACTATATACCCGTCAGCCAATTTTCATTATCATGTCCAATTTGTTTTCATCTGCTTATCTTTTTATGAGCTTCAGATAATGTTTAGTTTTTTTACTTTTTACATTTCTTTAGTATTATACTACGTTCAATTCCATGCCAACCATTTAAACTGCCGTGAGGAAACAGAAATACCTGGTCTTGATGCAAAGGTCCTCCAAAAGCCCAGATGCAGGCGAAGGTGAAGTACATCTCATACAGCTCACGTGGGGAGTCAGGTGGAGTATTTTCCGGTGTTAGCAGACAGTCCAGCAGAGCACACAGCGTCTGAACAAGTAGAAATTGTTACTGTGAATGTATCTGTCTATGTGATTTTGGTAAAAGGAAAAAAAAAAGACTGAGAAACAAAAATCAATGGAGGTGTTTGTGTAAAGCACCTGCACCATGGAGCACTCAGGGATGGGAGTGATGGTCTTAAAGGTGCCTCTCATCTGTTCCAGGCAGCGAGGAACATATTTGTCAAACAGGATAGTGAGGTGGGCTCTTTCTGTCTGACGTGCTCGAGAATCAATCCAGCTGGCAACATACCTGACCGAGGGGGAAAAAAACAGTTTTACTTTGCTGTTCTGCACTTATCAGAATCAGGATCACTTTGATCGCCTGGCACATTCAGTTTACAGGACTTTTTTCTTGTTGACACCTTCATGGACACATATAGACACCTTACAAAGCAGGTATTGACACATACGGACCAGAAACATCAGGGCCTCACAGGCATTTCAAGTGAGGCAGTGTGTTGAAATTATTTAAGTGTTCAGTATAGGGCTGGGTGATACTGACAAAGTCATTACTTTTAAACAATATTTTTAACTGAATATCTTATCATTGATAATGTGATTATATTTTGTGGTGTGGACTCGCATTTTTTTTTTTTGTGTTTTGTGTTTTTTTGTGTTTTTTGTGTTTTTTGTGTGGTGTTTTTTATTTTATTTTTTATTTATTTATTTTGGCTTTGCTCTCTCCGTTTTTGTACGTTTTTGGTGGTGTTGTTTTTGGAGGTTTTGATATGTGATTTTTACTTTTGTGTTGCACTGCTGTGGGCTGGGGGAAACGGAATTTTGTTTCTTTTGTGTACGTAGTACATAAGATGAAATGACAAATAAATTGTCCCTGATTCCTGACTATTGGTGCTTTCATAAAATATTAGTAATGTGGATATTGTGACCAAGCAGTCAGAGACATCCATTGTTCATTTTACTCAACTGAAACAGTCGAATAAGTTCAGAAAATTGTCTCACTTTACTGATACGGCCTTTAAGACCACGGAATGACAACACTGAAGTTATATCACCATATTACCTGAACCACAGCCCCACACCAAATCTAGTTTGTAATGTTTTAACACAAAAGATTTCATAATGCTCTTCCCTCATTCGCATGCATTTCCTGCAGGTCATTTAGCTTCCTCGCACATTCCCAGGATGAGCTCGTGAAGTCAGTTGGAGGCTCTAAATTGCCCACCATATGAAGGCCAGTATGAGTGATTGTGTAATGTGGGCTCTGCGTTGGACTTGAGACCTTTTCCCATCCTTTCGTGAAGGCCCGCTGGGAAAAGCCCCAACCCCTCACCACCCTGAACTGGATTAAAGCTGCTACAAGGAGCTTTGGAATTTTATTGGCATTGTATGCCCCTGCGGATGAAAGTGGTGGTATTTCACAGAAGAACAACTTCATTTTGCATAAGCATCAACGGCATATTGTCGCAAAGATCCTCATTTACCCACTGGTACCTTCTGCATTTGCTTTAAAAAGAAGAGAGAGAGAGAAGTGGTGTTGTTTTGGAAAAACAGCTGTCTGCAAGATTATATGATGAGGTAATGTATCTCTAATTGTGGCTATGTATCCCGTCTGTGTGCTGTAAATCATTTAATCAGATTTTGTGAGGAATCAGACTGTCAGACAAGCATTTGGAGTCTGATGGAATTTCGAAGCAGTCATACATATCGATTCAAATTGAGAGTGATCAGGGAAATACCCCTCGTCTCAGCTTTACACGGGTACATAAAGTGAATATGAATGAGCTAATCGGGGTTCTAATGCTATGTTTACACCACAGGTCTTGATGCCCAGTTCCAATTTTGTGCCTATATCTGATTTTTTTTATAACAAAAACCTATGGAAAAAATACATTTGAATTATGTGCAATTCACAGTGACCTGAAAATCTGATCTGTGTGGTTACATGAGAGTCACATCAGCAGATATCAGGTTCCTATCAGATGTATCTCCAAATATCAATGTGGTCAAAATCAGACCTGAAAATATCTGATTCCATGTGCTTTTCTCCTGGTTTCAAAGTTATAATAAATATCCAATCTGTGCCACATGGGAGCAAAAAAATTGATTTGAGTCACTTGTACCAGAAGGCCTAAATGTAGCCTAAGTAACTCACGGGTTCCATCCCAGATCCAGTTGATTGACATAGAGAATTCCGGCTCTGGACACGGTGGCAGGTGTGGCCGTTCTCAAGTGACTAATCTCAAACAGGAGTCTCATAGTTGAGGAAAGAGGCACACGTTCATTACTGGCCAGTGTCAGCACCTTGACAGATACAGGGAAAAAGACCTAAGAATTCACTTCATTTTAACACACTGGTTGATCAGCAGAAAAAAACAAAAACCGAATCTGATCACGTTCAACAGGCACGTCTTTTTTAAATTTTGTAAAGATACAGTGTCACAATTGCTTTTCATAGCTTTTTTGAAAGATATATAAAAATGAAAATATACTAAAAGATATCAGAAGTATAGGAAAAGATACAAGAAATAGTCGAAAGACATATGCATGAATAAGGTATACAAATATGGAGGCGTATCAGCTTATGAGTAAACAGAAGGGAGGCACCTTGTTGTCGTCCATCACCGTGTTGAGTGACTCAATCCACATGGGATCAATATCGCCATCCAACACAATCCACTTAGGCCCAGGATGGGAGATGTTCGCCTGCTCTCGCATCAGCGCTGACAGTAAACCTTATATAGGGGTCGATGCATCAAGAATGTGATTGTGTCTATACAATAAAGTATATGTGAATGCAATCTGACCAACTAGACTCACTTCTGGATTTGATAGAAGCATTATCCCTATCACCCACAAACATCCATGAATACCAGGTTTGCAGTAGATGTGAAGTGCTAGATTTGATTGGTCAGTATCCTGATAAAATTAACTTTAAGGGCCTTTCTCACTGTCTGGTCTTACTGTTTCATCAGTTTTGTTCTGGCGGTCATTCGACCATCCGTTTACCATCTTTCCACTCTCGAGTCGCAGGATGGATGAAGCCAAACAACTCATCTATGTTGACCGCCTTTGGGTTTAGGTCACTCCAAACAGGCTTCCTTTTCAAGTTGGAGTATGTTCTGTGGAGAACTCTCAATATCTGTTCAAAAGAAAAATGTCTGACTTACAACTTTTAAAATACTTCAGACATCTTGAGAGTACATTTACATCGACAGTATACAAATCTAATCACTAGCTAACCTGGCTCTTTCCAGTCCCAGCATTTCCTACAACAAAGACAGAATGACGGACAGCCAGGAGCTCCTCCAATTGCACCACCTGGCAAGACAAACCAGCCAAGTCGGATTTAGTTACATTGACCTAAATCACAGTTACAGTTTCAGAAGACATTACACTCACACAATGAGAAACAGGTAGCTACAGTAGATGACAATAGACATCACCCTCTATTCTAAGAACCTTGATTCAGATGAGGAACAACTCCCCAGATAAAACCTAAGGAAAAGCAGCGGAAAAGGGATCCTCATCCAGGATGGACAAGGTAGACAATGCAGGGACAAATTCAGAAAGAAAAGACTTAATAAGACAGATTTTTTCGCTTTTACTCTCATCTATTTTAAAACCTTTTCAGTAGAGTCCGCAGAACGTTATCTGTGCCTGACCTTGAGGATGAATGTCTCCTCGGGCTGTAGTCGGAGCTCTGAGGTAGTCTGTCGGATGGCCTTTTCAAACTCCGGATCCCTCTTCCTCTCTACCTCTACGTCTGGGAACAGGTCTCCCAGCAGGCCAAAGAAGACAGGCACGTCCTCCGACACCACCTTTGGCATGTTGAAATCCCTCAGACCGCGCATCAACACCTGGAAATTAGCATATACACAGTCTTGGAGTTGGACGAGACAAGGTTCATGTGAACTTCAGTACTGAGACTGATATCAATCAATCAATCGATCAATCAATCTTTATTTATATACATTTTCCACAATAAAATACAATGCAATGGGATTTACATAAAAGCAGGTTAAACCTGCAAAAAAGAGGTTTGACAAGACTCGGCCAATACATAGAAGAGTGTGTGTGTGTGTGTGTGTGTGTGTGTGTGTGTGTGTGTGTGTGTGTGTGTGCGTGCATGCGTGCGTGCGTGTGTGTGTGTGCGTTAGCATCATGGTTGAGTGCATGCAAGTACTGACGGACGGTGTTGGAGCAGAATAAAGATCCAGACAAGGGTGCGTGAGAGAGGGCACTGTGGTGGGCCACATACAAATCCTGTTTTTGGGAACAGGAGAGGCACATGTCTGACCGAGTGTGTGTACTTGTGAGTGCTGATGGACAATGGCAGAGCAGAGGTAGAGGACCAACATGTGTTTATTTGAGTGAGCGACGGCACTGTACAACACCTGATCCTCTTGCCGAGTCTTTTCTCCTCTTCTCAGCGTCCCTGCCACCACCAACACGGACTTAACAGCACGCAAACCCCAGTCATAGTGCTCCTATAAGACAAGCCAGGGTGGTGAGAAGCCTGTTGGGGACCAGCAGTCCAACAAGAACAGAAATGCTTTCTTGAATAAAATTTCAGGCCTGCTGTTAAAAAGGCTAGAGTTTGCGGTAGCTTCAGGTGGAGGGTATAAGTATGATGACTCATGACTAGAAGCAATGACCTTGGATTTACAAATGAAATATCGACACCTATAAGTTTTTAGTATGCTAGCGTGTACCTGCTTAGACAGCAGCTGATTGCAGAGTGTGTAGAGGGTGATGAACTTCTTAGCCAAAAGTTTAGCGCTGAGAAAACCCTCCGCAACCAACATGATCTCGCAAATCAGCTCGACATCTGGCACCACCATGGCACAGGGTCTACGAGCATGCAGTTTAAAAGTACTAGTTCAAATTCAAGATCTCATTTTATCGATACAGCCAATCAAGTTTACGGACCCTGGGAATTTGTGACGGTGAAAAAGATGCTTAACATAAAGACACAAGGACATGAATGAAATGTTTTGAAGGAGAAAAAAACTCAAGAACATTTAAAATTGATTAAAAAAAAATATCAACGTACCTAGGATTATTTGGAAAACATAAATATCTGATTTGTAATAAAGTAAGTTTCAGTGACCTTAACAAATTCCTGCAGTTCATTTGAATATACGGTTTCTAATGCTGCTATCACTGTGAATTAGAGAGGAATATGTCCATGTAATACCAACTTGATACCCTTTTGACTTAGTCATCTTCTGGTGTGGGAAGATAGCGGTGCGAATTCACATTTGCAGCGGCCTCACCCAGTACCAGCGTGGGAAGGTGGTGGCGCGAATTCACGTTTGTGGTAGCCTCACTCAGTACCATCCATGCAGTGTCTTTGTCCACGTCTGCACTTGAGTTTTGTCTTCATTTGATGGCTGGGAGAACTGGCGCTGGATCGGTTCAGAGACCTTGGTCTGAGGCGTCCTGAGGGCCCAGGGACCACGGCACTGCCTGGAGCTGTGCATTAAGAGGTAACACCGAAGGCGGTCTGACAGGATGCGGAAGCGGGGCAGGCTATACTAACTGCTAGCCCATGCAGACCAGCAATTCCGATAACACTGAGGGCAGTCTGGCAGTAGCCTCACCTGGCACTGACTAGGGTGTTTTTGGTGTTGTCGTGTGGAGTGCATCGAGGGTGTCTGGCTGGAGCTGGATCGGCTGGGGGAGCCTGGTCTGCTGCGTCCGGTGGGCCCAAGGACCATGGCCCCTGCATGGAGCTGCACCCGCGGAGGAAGCACCGGGGGTGTCCTGACAGGACGTGGAAGCGGGGCAGCCTAAGTTAACTGCTAGTCCATGCAGACCAGCAGTTCCGACAGTCATCCTGGCTGGCATTCATTCCCTTGCACAGTCTAGTGATTTCTTTTTTTAATTTTTTTTTTAGTTTGGATATATATGTGTCAGTTCGGATATGTGGGTTCTTGTAGTTTTGGGATGTGTTTTTGTCTTTGTGTTGCACTGCTGTGGGCTGGGGGAAAAGATATTTTGTTTCATTTCATGTCATTGTCATTTCATTTCATACGGAAGACCATGAAATAAAATGACAAATAAAGTGTTTCTGATTCTGATTATTTTTGTATTAATGAATCGGTCTTCTTTTGTTTTACTTATTGTCAAAGACAAGTAAAACAAACATCCAGGTAAAGGTTTGGCATGAGAATTACACGATGAAAATCCATGAATAGAATGTGAAAAATAATGAATGGTTGAACACTATCATTCCCACCTGAAAAGAGCCTTAAGGTTCTCAGGTAGCTCCGTCCGGCCTGCATAGCCGGGATTCATCGTGATGAAAATCCCAACTGAGGGTTTCAAGGCAATTTCCTCATCCAGGAACAGGAACCTGGGAGGTCACACTAGCGGTTAATCTCTTTACTGAAAATACAGCGTGAAATATTTCAGCCGCAAGAGGTTCAACCTCAGTTCTTACCTTTTCTTCTTATTACGAACAGCGTCCTGTATGGTTTTAACTTGCACCGCCACGACTGAGAGAACATCCACGGCAATGCGGTTGAACTCGTCAAAGCAGCCCCATGCGCCAGTCTGGGCCAGACCCTTGTAGATATTTCCTATCGACTGAATGTGAAAGGCAATTCCGTATTTAATCAAAACGCACATATAATACCAGTTAAAGTGTAAAGAAACACACTGTTTGTTATCAGTCTGACTTTGTCCAATCAACATTATGAGTTCAAGAGGGTGAGAACTTGGATGGTGGTCTGTAGTCGGTGATTAGTTACGTTTCATCCATCCATCCATCCATTATTACATTACATTACAGTCATTTAGCCGACACTTTTATCCAAAGCGACTTACAATAAGTGCATTTAACGTAGGAAATCAGGAGAACTACTAGTCATCAGAGGTCATAAGTGCATCTAAACAAGCATCTAAGAGCAAAACCAGTGCTAAAGTAAAAGTGCAAGAAAGAGATTTTTTTTTAAATGAGTGAATACAATAGCTAAGAACAATTAACAGGGTAGTAGTTCTTAAAGAGGTGAGTTTTCAACCTGAACCGAAAGATGGGCAGCGACTCCGCTGTCTTGACATCAGTGAGGAGTTCATTCCACCACTGTGGGGCCAGGACAGAAAAGAGCCGTGACCGGGTCGATCGGTAGCAGGGGCCTCTGAGCAATGGGGCAACCAGGCGTCGCGAGGCAGCTGAGCGAAGTGGTCGGGCGGGGGTGTAGGGCTTGACTATGGCCTGGAGGTAGGAAGGAGCTGCTCTAACTAAACTAAATTAAATTATCACAACCACTTATCCTTACCCAGGGTCACGGGGAAGCTGGAGCCTATCCCAACAGTCATTGGGCAGCAGGTGGGGTGACACCCTGGACAGGCCACCAGACCAACACAGGGCTTATTGAAGAATAACCACTAAGCTTTATAACGCTATTGCTACAAACACATAGTACTCTCCATAAAAATAAATAAAAGGAAAAGGGTGGACGGCGAGTTTCGGACTAATAAACAACCCAAAATGGACTAAAAGTCGAATACACTTTGCACTGAAATGTCTTTGTCAAATTTCCTTGCATTGAACGCAATAGGTTTCTCATTCTCTACCCGACATTAAACAAGACCAAAATTCTAACAGCTCAGTTTCAACCCACTGGGGGGAAAATTATGTAGATTTTTGCATTGAAAAATTTGAAAATTTTGATTAAATATTGAACAATTTGACAATTGTGATGGAGACAGAAAACATGTGCTAATGGATGGATACTTTTGTGTGTAAAAACTACTGGAAATAATGTCTTTATGCATGCTCAATAATCCAGGTGAAGAAATCCCAGGAAGTTGAATCAGTTCATCTAGACGCAACGTTTATTGAGAGAAACGTTTCATCACTGTGATGATGAGTGTGGTGAGTGATGAAAGAGTGATGAAAGAAACACTGTGTCCAGGTGAATTGATTCAACTTTGATAGAATGACCATGTTTACTATTCACAGAGGATTTGGGAATGGTTGCAATCACAGCATTGTAAGATGGCGACAGACGTACTCCCCCCCCCCATCCCCCCTGAGGTCAGAGATGGTTGTTCCCTCTTCACATAGATAACATAGGCTAAATATAGTATATCCCATTCTGAGACCCATCCGTTTATCCATCTATAGTAATACCAGGTCATTTCCAGGTCAGGGTTGTGATGGCGATAGAGCCAGCAGAACAGCCCAGGCTTCATTCTCCCAGAAGTCCCCCCCGGGGATCCCCAGATATTCCAAGGCCATGTGGGATTAATAATCCATCCAATACGGTACCTGTTTTTTTTTTCCCCCTGAATCATCCCCGCTGTGTCTCCCTCCATTTTGCGAGGGAACTCAAAAAGTTTATGCAGCTTTCTAGAATTTTAACTGACCTTGTAGTCCATCTGTTCAGAGCAATTGAAGACGTACACCATGACGCCCAATGCCTTGCCGAGGTCCTTGGTGGTCTCGGTCTTCCCTGTTCCGGCTGGACCCGCTGGGGCTCCGCTCATGGTCAGGTGAAGAGACTGGGTCAAGGTGATATAGCATCTACACACAGACACACACACACAGATCTATTGCATATCCATGTCCAAGGTTCAAGTTTGGCTGTGTTATATTTAAGACATTTTATCACCACTCTCATTAATGCAAGTTAGAATGAGATGTCAAGCCAGTTTCACATCAGGATGTAGACTTGTTTGTACATACAAGCCTGTTATTGATGGCTGTGTGGTCCTATTGTGTGAAGTGTGTCCAAGTCTTTTAATTTTATGTTTTTGACCTGTGAAGCACTTTGTGATGCTTGCTCCAGAGAGGTGCTATACAAATGAATTTCCCCTTATTTCACTTTGATAGGCCTGTCAGTATGGGATGTTTTTTCAGCCTCAGAAGAAACCACAGCCACATTTATTTTATTTTTTGGCTTTTTCTCCCCACTTGTACTTGGCCAATTACCCCACTCTTCCGAGCCGTCCCGGTCGCTGTTCCACCCCCTCTGCTGATCCGGGGAGGGCTGCAGACTACCACATGCCTCCTCCAATACATGCAATATTCCCCCGAGTTCCCCCTCCCCCCCGAACAGACGCCTGACCGACCAGAAGAGGCGCTAGTACAGCGACCAGGACACATAGCCACATCCGGCTTCCCACCCGCAGACACGGCCAATTGTGTCTGTAGGGACACCCGACCAAGCTGGAGGTAACACGCGGATTTGAACCGCCAATCCCCGGGTTGGTAGGCAGCGGAATAGACAGCTACGCTACTCGGACACCCCAACCACAACATTTTAAAACCTTTAAAACTATACATCAGACTTATAATTCAAAAAGTTGCAGAATTCACGTTAGAACACCAAGACAGTCTGTATCATAGTGCCTCACAAAACCAGAGAAATAAGCAGATGGAGAAATTACAGTGAGAACACAAAAGACCATTTAAGGCCTTCATTTTAGATATCATGAATTAAGATACTGTTCAACTTTTTCAGAGACTGCACGTTTTGTTATGTGAAAGGAAAAAGAAAGAGTGATCACATAACACCAGTACTGGCCTCCCTCTCCTGGCTTCCTGTCTGTTTCAGGGTTGATTCCAAGATTTTATTGCTTGTTTTTAAGGCATTAAATAGGCTGGCGCCACACGACCTGGCAGAACTCCTGCATCATCATACTCCAGTCAAAGCACTGAGCTCGACCAACCAGATGCTCTTGGATGTTCCAAGATCCAGACTATCATTAGATCCAGATTATTATGCTTATGGTTTTCTTTTATTTTTGATTATTTGGTATTGTAAGCCTGTTCAGCACTTTGGTCAACTGTGGTTGTTTTAAATGTGCCATACAAATACATTTTGACTTGACTTGAAAAGACAGAGCCATAGGGTGCGGTATTTTTTTTAATTTTTTTTTTTATCCCAACCATTTGTCGACAAATTCTGCCTATGGCAGGTCACGTTTAGGATCAAGATTTGGGTTTAGGGTTAAATTTAGACGGTGGTTGAGTTTAGGGTTAGGTTAAGGTTAGGTAATCAGAGTTTCCGCTGGAAAAATTTGGTGCCAATCAAAGTGTCCAGGAAGATTCCAGAGTGTCGGAAAAACTGAATAAATTCCGGTCATATGATCTGTGCCGTGCATGCACTGAACAAGAAGAACAAACATGAGTGCAAATAGATTTTACACAACACTTGATTAATGAGAAATTCTTTGCCATTTCCACAAATATTCAAAATAAATACACGAGATGACTCACGTGCATATTTTAAAAAGAACTGCTGGAAACTCTGATCGTGTTGAACAAGGCGCTTGATTGTATGACTTTTTGGATTACTAGTGGGGGGGGGGGGGTTGAGGCCCGTCATGCAGCAGCTGTGTTACCGGTCAGTGAGGGGGGTGATGACCAGGCGCGGTGCATTGCCCAGGTACTCGTAGGAGTAGAGGAAGTTAGCGTCACAGATGTGTACGAGGCACTGATGCTGATGTTCATCCCAGCGGTGTCGCAGCTGAGAGAGCCACTGGAAAGCCTGCTGGTTCGTGACCTGTTGGAGGCAGATGGTTGCTGCTGAAATACATTGAGAGGTAACAGGAAGCGCAACCACAACTAAGTAACAAACCAAACCAGAACAACCAAATCACATCACCAAATCACTACCTTTATTAAAACTCTATAATTAGTCTCTCTTGCTAAAATGGAAAGATGATAATAGATCTCCATTAAGCTCTACTAACCTTTTGAGCGATGAGGTTGGCTACAGTGTCCCTGGCATGGACATCGATTGTGCAAATGGTCATGATCTTCTGTCTGTCTCCTAAGCTGAGTTCCCCCAGCAGCATGCTGATCAGTGAGTTTAACTGGGCAATCTGGTGGAGGGGAGGAAAATCAAATATATATAAAGTGTTCAGCGGAGATCCAGGTGGGAAAAGGGGGCCTGTCTCTAAAACTGGAGACATGGAGATGCACGTCCAGTTTGTAATCTTTTAATGGCTGCCTGCTGACATTGGACTGACTCAAAAATCTCTGTTAATACATCACCAGTCAGGCTGGGGCCAGTGGTAAAGCAGGGGTGAAAATGCCAACCTAAAGAGGGGGGCATCTCTGCCATTGTTGATACTATATCACTTGAGCCAGATATGCCAATTTGATTCAGGAATTAGGTTTCCGCAGTGGTAATATGACAGATATAACATAATCTTCTTCAAGTTATTTGTTCCTGTCAGAAACAGCACTGCTTTTACAAAGCAAGGTCACCGGTCCCGGTACAGACGCAAGCATGCACCCCATTCATCATGGCGCTTATGAGGTAGTAGGTCCTCGTGTGTTTGTGTTTGTGCATGTATGGAGGTGTGTGCGTGCACACACGCACACACGTGCACTTGTGCATGAACCGCATACAATAATATGAACTAAGTATTCAGAATCTTTATAACTGTAAAGCAAATGAGAAGTAATCTTGAACTCCTGTTTTGACCAAAACATCACCAGTAGGCTTGCATTTATCATCGGTCCGATATGACAGCAGATCCAATCAGTGTGGGTACAGTGGGTTGTGGGGGAGTGTGTGTGTGGGGGGGATGAGGGGATGACGGAAAGATTATTCAAACAGCGGCCAAGGACATGCTAACCTTAAGTAGTGCTGATGAAACTGACAAGAGTGATAATATGCCAACTGTGAGCGTAGCCGCACAACATTGCTCGCACACAAACCTTTAGCTAAGGTCACTGACTCCAGTGTTGAGATAATGGAACAGGTGGCCAATCTCTGACAGCCGTCCCCACCTCCACCACAGGTGCACAATATAATACCTCCATGGGATACTTGAGTAAAAATAACAACTAGGTATGGACTGCTGCCATGACTTATGATTGATCCCTATACAATTTCAATGTCTTGGACATGACAGGTTCAATGTAGGAGGTTGGTGCCAAAGCCCCTGTTATTTTTTTCATAAACACGAGTTTTTGTTTTGTTTTTTTTGGGGGGGGGGGGGGGCTCAGGAAGTACAAACCGAGCATAGATTTCAGGACCATAAACACTAACACAATATATTGAAATAGGCATCAATGGTTCATTTAAAAGAATCTATACAGACACTAACACTATCAGGAACACTTTGTCATTTCATTACATATACGGGAAGTACATTAAATTAAACAAAATATTGTTTCCCCCAACCCACAGCAGTGCAACACAAAGACAAAAACTACAAGTACTTCAAGAACATATATATATATCCAAACTAACACATATATCCAAACTAGAAAAAAAAAAATTTTCAAAATCACTGCCCAAGGGAATGGCTAGCAGTTAGCTTAGCCTGCTCCGCTTCCACGTCCTGTCAGAACGCCCTCGGTGCTGCCTCCTCGGGTGCAGCTCCAGGCAGGGGCCATGGTCCTTGGGTCCACCGGACGCAGCAGACCAAGCTCCCCCAGCCGATCCAACGCCAGCTCTCCCAGCCAGACACCCTCGACACACCTCCCCGCACTCCACACGACGACACCAAAAACACCAGAGCCAACGCCAGGTGAGGCTGCTGCCACACCCCCCATATTTGTCACATGAGTTTCATGTTGTGAGATTTGTGTTGTGTATATTGACAGTGAAGTGTTTTATATTAACAAACGTTTCACAGAAGACATCTTCTGTTGCACCCTCAATTTATTTCCTTTATGACAGATTTAAGGGTTGAGTTAGAACAAATTGATAAATGCTGGAAAACAGGTGGCAGTAGATACTTGTGGTTTAATGTAGACTCACGCTAGTCAAGCTGTGTAAGCAGCTTGTCAGCTACATAAAACACGATGCATCCGTTTGAGTCTAAACTGGCTCCACTGAAGCACTCATTCAAAAGCATAAAGTCAGGGGCAATCCATGAGAACAAAACGATTTACTTGACTTACACTTGAACTAGAAGAAAAGGTATTAACAACAGTAGGCCTATTCTGGGTTCTCACTCTTATCAGGAAGTCATTTTCCAGGACATTTCAAGGACATTTTTCATTCTTTTTACTTGGATATACATGACAGCTGACATAAGGAAAGGAAGTGTACAGGAAGTGTTCTTGTAGTATAAATGTGCTTGGAAATATTTGTATTGACAGCTTTGGAGATAGAGCTTTTTTGCTTGTGTTGTGTTTTTCAATAAAATGCATGTGACTGACAATAATTACTATATTTGCCATGTGGTTGGATTAAATCATCATAAAACGTACTTGTTTCTTGTTGTAGTCTTTCAACGCAGACTCAAAGCCTTCCTCCAGTCTTTGAAATGCTAGTTCTGTATCATTGCTCCACCAGATCTGAGATCCAGTTAGGGCCACCTGGGCAGGGAAATCCAAAACCCAAAGCTCCCTGGACCTGTCGTCATACACGGACACTGCCTCCGTGAGGTGGCCCCTGACACACTCTCTCATGGTGCTCTCCAGGCAGGTCAGCCACACCTCCACCTGATCCAAAACAGGTTCAATTTTAGTGAGGTTTTTTTTCCCTTTACAACTAAGCTAAATACGTTGATAATATCAGATATTGATACTGATATGGGTATTGATTCTGGTCTTACCGGCCCATCACAGCAACACTGCTTCTGGAACGGGACATATTCCCTCTCTTTGCTGTACATCCCCACTGCGACCTTACAAACATCCACCTGCTTGTTCTCGAAAAACTCAAGATCTGACATGTTGTCAAATAATTTTGAAAGGTGACATGTTATCTGGAAAAGACATTGAGTGGTTCAGTTGTTAAAGACATCTGATAAAAAGAGCGACACCAGATCAAAATGACATTCATTAGTTCAGTCATTCATTCCCTTAAACTACAGGTAGTCCCCGGGTTACGAACGAGTTCCGTTTTTGAGTCTGTTCTTAAGTCGAATTTGTATGTAAGTCAGAAAGGTACAGTTCACATCTAGCGTCAATTAGTCAAACGTTTGTCTTAGTATATAGCATATATTTTAATTAAAACGTCATAAATATAATAATGCCGTAATAACAATAAATCTAACTACAGTACAATATGTATAATTGAGAGAATGCGTGTATACAGCTACTCCGGCCTGGCGGCCTGTCCAGGGTGTCTCCCCGCCTGCCACCCAATGACTGCTGGGATAGTCTCCAGCACCCCCGCGGCCTTGAGAGCAGGATAATCGGTTAGCATAATGGATGAAATGTGTGTATAGGTTTGTTTTTTGTTTTTTTAAAAAACTGAATTCCCCACCTGCCACTGTCCCAGCAGCGGTTAGCGACCGGCCGTTCGACCCCAGAAACGAGAGCCCGCTCGGGGATCGCCTCCCCGCCTCACCGGGTACGTGAAAGAACGGTAAGAGCGTTTCACCTCTCTGGACGCTTTATTCTTTCCACTTTCGTTTTTCAATCGTGATCGTTTTCCTTTTCTTCGGCGCACCACCGCCACTTGGATCAGATTGACGCTTTGAAGCCACGACTACGAGGGTAAACGCATGAATAAATCAAAATAACGCACACAACAACGCTTACGCAATCCGACTTAAAATGGCGGCGCGGCGGGGCGTTGCGCTCCCTCGGGGCCGACGAACCGCCTGAAACACGAGTGTTCTGAGCATCGCGCAAAGTGGTCCGCCCGTTCGTCGGTACGAACCGCTGTGTGTAACTCGATTTTTTTTTAAACGACAAGCTTTACGGAGGTCGGTTCATAAGTACGGACGTTCGTAAATCGGGCGTTCATAACCCGGAACTACCTACCTGTAGTATATTCCGGGTCAGGGTTGAGGGGCTGGAGTCTATCCCAGCAGGCGTTGGGTCGCAGGCCCTGACACACCATCACTCACACGTTCATTCCCATGAGCAATTTACGGTTTTAATGCTTTCAATAAAGACAGCAGCGTTCCAAAAATATACTAATAAGGGATTAAGATGTGATGTAGATTAACAAAGTTTCAACCATTCGATTTAAGGCATTTCAGAGAGGCTTTTACCAGAGCACCATAACACAAGTGGTTTATATCGATACAAAAAAACATCCCTAGGTTTGTATGGGAGGTGTGTACTTAAAATTAACTATAATGTCTGGTTCAACCAATTAGATTACACCTTTTGACTGTGTCAAAGGACATCCTGACAAAACCCTGACAGACATGCAAACCCCACATGGATGGACCATCTTGCTTTGAGGCGGCGCTGCTCGTCACAATCCTACCATGATGCCCCAGTCAGAATGACAAGACTCTAAAATCCATTTTTCAGACATACTTCTTTGGGACGACTGCCCTTGGAGAGGATATCCAGTAAGTCTGCAGAGGAAATGAAGTAGAAGCGTGGAAAGGCGAGTCTCTTTGTCTCCAGGTATTCAGCCAGAGCTTTTTCACATAAAGCCAACCTGTGAAAAGGAGAGTTAGGGTGAACTGAGCGTTTAACTGCCAAGTATAGAACTAAATGCCAAAAGACAAAATTGAATGCCTGAATGAAACAAAAATGAACCTTTTTTGTAGATCCTCTAGTTTCTCATATAGATGTGGTTTGTTGGTGGCCTCGATGACATTTTTAGTCTCAGCGCTGTCTAGCATTAACTCCTGTTAAAGAAATAATGGAAATCAAATAACAGATGTCAAGCACTGTTTCTATTGAGCCTTAATAAGCAGGTAAGGTAACGGGTATATTAGAGGTACAGCTCAGATTGGACGGTTTGGAGACAAAGCAAGAGAGGCAAGACTGAGAGGGTTTGTACATATGTGGAGGAGAAATGCTGGGTATATTGGGAGAAGGATGCTGAATATGGAGCTGCCACGGAACAGGAAAAGAAGAAGGCCAAAGAGGAGGTTTATGGATGTGGTGAGGGAGGACATGCAGGGGGCTGGTGTGACAGAGGAAGATGCAGAGGACAGGAAGAAATGGAAACGGATGATCCGCTGTGGCAACCCCTAACGGGAGCAGCCGAAAGTAGTAGTAGTAGTAGTAGTAGTAGTAGTAATAGTAGTAGTAGTTAATAAGCAGGTAAGGACTAGGTGGACTTTCTTTTGGTAGATTTGGGCAGTGTGTCCACCGGAGACCTGTTAAAAAGATGTTTGTATTGTATTGAGTGCTCGGGACCTGACCCCTTTTAGACCCTAGCATCATGTGCATGCCACAAGTGATGCAACGCCACCTCTTTCTGTGAACCAGGAGCAATTTCAACTTTAGCTGAAACACACATCTCATCAGTATTCCTTTTAGTTTCACCAACCAATAAGAATGAAGGAGAGGCAGGACCAGCTAGATCTACTCTGTCAAAGCAGAGGACAAACAATATCAAACAAGGATCAATAAACAGAGCTCATAATAAAAACCCTGTTTGGCATTTATATGAATATTCCATCCATTATCCAAGCTGCTTATCCCAATTCGGGTCGCGGGATGCTGGAGCCTATCTCAGCAGTCATTGGGCGGCCGGTGGTGAGACACCTTGGACTCCTTGGCCGCCAGGCCATCACAGGGCCGACACATTCACACCTAGGGACAATTTAGTATGGCCGATTCACCTAACCTACATGTCTTTGGACTGTGGGAGGAAACCGGAGCACCTGGAGGAAACCCATACAGACATAGGGAGAACATGCAAACTTCACACAAGAGGATGACCCTCAAGGTTGGACAACCCCGGGGTTTGAACCTAGGACCTTCCTGCTGTGAGGTGACTGCACTAACTACTGCACCACCATGCTGCTCCTTTATTAATCCCCTTGGGGAAATTCAGTTACTGCAAATTAACCCATTTTAGCTGTGATCTGTGTAGCTAGGAGCAGTGGGCTGCCGCCTTCATGCTGCACCCAGGGACCAATTCCAGTTCCCTTCCCACCGCCTTGGTCAGTTTGTTGGTGTTTGGTCATGTCTTGTATTATTTTGCTAACTCCATGTTGTTGTTCATGTGTTTCCATCTTTTTTTTTTATATGAAAAAAGTATATGAATATTGTCACATCAATATAAAGAATAAAAAGAAAGCAGTAGGAATTTTTCCTTCTCTCATTGCAAAGCAACTACCAGACATCTCCTCCCAGCTCTCAGCAGCTGCTCTTCAGACAGCGCTACCACTTGCATCCACAGCTAGCAAGCAAGGTGTCTATGAAGAGATCTCTGGTGGACACAGCCTTATTTAGGCTGTCTGCAGGTGTCCTGACCTCAAATATGATATGTTTTTAAGACCTTTTTCATGCAGTTTCAAATGGAATTTAATGCCAAATTTGCAGGAGAGATATAAATGCCCTTTGAAAATTCTCAAATCGAAGTTAACAAGGAAAATTACACTTTTTATTGTTTATTCAACTACAGAGGGAACATAACACTGTTGTGTTATTAGTGAAAATACCATTGTCTCTTCTATTACTACAGTGAGTCAAATTTTTTTATGACTTTTACCTATTTTGTGATATTTTTGCGATGTCTGTATGATAGGTCTTTGTGTTGTTGTGATATCAGTTGTATTTTAGCTTTGAATGCTGAATCTGTTGTCTGCCATTCAAATTTCACCCTTGGGTGCAAATAAAGAAACCCGGGCTTTTAATTCAGTCACTTCCAAATTCGAATCAAGCATTTTTACATTATATCATGTGGCTCTAATATATAAGACCTTATAAAATCAGATCTAAGACATTTCAGTACTTATTAAGGTATTTTCTTTGTAGAATTGAATGTCAGAAAAATTAAAATTTTTAAAGGACCTGAGGACACCTTGCTTATTCTGTTTGTGTTCAGTACATATGAGGGTTATCAGGGGATATTTCTGTGACTTCCGCGTAGCTAATAACTGAGAAAAAAATTAATGATGCATCTGAGGGGGACTCGCAGTGGGCTGAACACTGAGTTTTTGTATTTGATATTATTACAATTTGTAACTAACAAAATGGCGGCCTGTCTGGGGTGTCTCCCCACCTGCCGCCCAATGACTGCCGGGATAGGCTCCAGCATCCCCGTGACCCTGAGTAGGATAAGCGGTTTGGATAATGGATGGATGGGTGGATGTAATTTCTTCATTTTCATTTTCAAGCCTTGCTAAACACATGTTAACGTTACAGCCCTGCCATCAATTTTTGTGTGCTTTCCGCTGCCCCCAGAGGAGGGTAGACGTATGTGAAAGAGCATGTGAATGAGTTCTTTACAAGCCCATGAGCTGTTTGTATTTAAAAGAACAAACAGCCCAACAAATACAACAAATATGAAACAGCGAATCCTGGAACCAACATATCCATAGAACACTAAATGACATTAAATATGCTATAAAAATGAGAAGGGCACCTGAAAGTCAGAGTTTATGGCGTGAAATTTGTGCGTTTCTGCAGGCAGCTGATGGCAGATGTCATCACAGCCGATGAAGATGTTTTCCAGGTAGGCCCAAGTCCGCTGGACATCCATCCAGGCCATGAGCACAGAGTCCGCTACCGTCAGCCGTTTCTGCAACGCCGACACCTGGCACAGGAAGTGATGCACGTGCTTGCTTTGACAGACGCCCTGCAGCTGAACCTGGAGGGTCAGGACATAGAGGTATAAAGCACTTTAGTTTAGACAGTTGCTCGGAGGCCTAAACCTTAACTGAACAACAAGGACAATCTGTGTGCCACTGAATATTTTCTTGCACAGAAATGTCCTTTTTTCTAGGAGCAAGTGTCTGACACTATTATGTGGGGATTTTTACCAAATCACACAAGATTTACAGAAATATTTTCCCAGTGACTCCATTTTAAGAAAGTGTCAGTACTTTGTCACAAGTAGGTGTTTTTATCACAGGGGGTATAATTCCAAACACACCAAACTGTCAAAACTAACCAGATTGGTAACAACTTAGTCTGCAATTGAATAATTAATCTGCAATTAATAGCTATTAATTGCATGACAAACATGGAATAATAATTCAGCAGCATCAATCTCAGGGTAGATTTCTGCATCTGATCTTTCTTTAATCGCCAGAGTTTTGCCATCACATGCTCTATTTGAAAGTTTTTGTTGGGTCTGGCTGCAGAAGGCCAACTCATAGAATGGAAAATACATGTTGGACTGTATCATGTCCATTTTAATCTATTTTTACATGTTGAGCACTTTAAAGTACTTGTCGAGTGTTGGATTTTAATTGCCATTATTCATTTATGTAAATCTTTTTTTTTGGACAAATTCATTTGTGTGTTGAATATTGCATGGTATGATTTCATATCAGCTAATTTATATATCATTTTTACATACTGTTACAATAAAAGAATATACTGTATAATGTTTGTTGACTCAGCGATCAGACCAGACAAAGCAATTGAACTGATATCTCCAATTCTGCCTTGTTTAATTTCTTTGAGCACTCGGTGAGTAAGCGGCACCAAGACTAGTCCTCTGCATATCAAGTTTTTCTACAGTAGTGGATATCAATCTGAATTTATGCTTTTTCATCCCATGTCTCCATCACAGAGACCATAGCAAAGTGTGAGGAGGGAGCTGTTCAGTTTGCACAAAGACATGGTCGATAAAGAGACTTTTAATTGCTGGCTGTAACCCCCCGCCCTTCCAACCCCCCACCACCACCGTCACCACCTCCCCCACCATCACATGTGGTGTGTAAATACAAAGACCATCGCAGAGCAACAATGTCCCCTGTCTCAGCACGGCCATAAATCAGAGCTCCCGATGGGGACCTCTCCGCTTTCAGTCGTGCTGTTTGGCATTGAGAGGATGCCTCTCCCTGTGCTCTCATGTCTGCTCAACACTTTGTCAGCAGCGCCGACACTAAATAAATACACCCCAACCACAGCCCCGTCCTCGCAGAGAGCAGATCTGGAGTAGCACTTCAGCAGAGTTACAGGCACGTTTTTTTCCTTTTTTTTAAAAAAGATATTGGACAAGCTGTAGAGTGCTGTATTATGGTGCAACAGCGAGATTCAGTGGAATATCAACTCTAGTGTAAATCTGAAAATTTACCTGATGGTCCTCAAGAGTCTCAATGAGACGCTCATCACATTTCAGCAGGGGGACAGAGGCTCTGTAGTCAAGGGAAAACTCCATTGACGCCCATATTTGACTTATCTCTGTTATGATCTGAAATGAAAATAGTGGACAGTGTGATGCTGACTTTTGTATGATCTATATATATATATATTCCATTATCTATATTATATGTGGTAATGAAATAAAATAAAATATACTAATGGACCATGGTCATGTTGCTGGCATGTTCCTGGTCTAGCTTGTCGTATCTTTCCAGTGGTTGAGTGTTCATTAGCTGGTTCTCAACGTTTCACGATAAATTTGGCCACAAATTCTTGAGTCAATGACTCATTTAGAGTTCACTGTGAGAATGTGCAGCAATGTGTTAAACCATTTACAGGAGTAGCCAAATGCAACCAAGTTCATTTATCTATTCCTGCACATGTCTAAAGAAAGTTTTTCGATGATGACCTCTTAGTACAGCTTTCTCAAATGATACACTAACATGAGGGTTTACCAGGTAGACATAAGAATGAAATCAGTTTAATTGCAAATGCTCCCTTTTATGAAAAAATAAATATTTGATATAGAAAAAAAAAACAGACATGACTTAAACAACTGCATTATGTGTGCGGGGTGGAGGAACTAGTTCCAAGACATCATTAATTTGGACGCCATGCTTTGTGACCATGGTCCAGTGATGAGGAATATAACCTTCTCTATGGCCATCTCTTTGACGGCCTTATCCACTATGGTGTGAACTTCCTCTTCATACAAATAGAGCTGCAGAGCCAGAAGGTCCTCCATCGTAGTATCATCAGTCATTGTGAATTCCATCTATGCACAATGAAATACTCTTTTATATATATATATATATATATATATACACACACACACATACATATACATACATATACATACATACATACATACACAAATTTTAACAAAAGCCCCTTTTGTTAGAACAGAACAGTTTTGTTTTGTTTTTTGTTTCGATATATGTAAATGGATTGCATTTGAATTGCATTTGCATAGTGCTTTTCTAGCTGTAGCAACAACTCGAAGCGCTTTACAATCAATGACTGCCTCACATTCACCCATGCACACACACACTCATACACTGATGGCAGTGTCAGCCATGCAAGGCACCAACTGGTAGTCAGGGGTTAGGTGTCTTGCTCACCTTAGTGGTTCTGATCAGCTGAGCCCAGTGACGGTCCCGTATGGCCGGGTTCTGAAGCTCGCTGACAACCCGCAGTGACGTCAACAGGTTTTTCACATAGAGGTCCAACCCACAATACACGTCCCACACACGGGCCTCCTTGTCAAGTTTCCGCATGTCCTACATGAACAGAAGGCAGGTAAACACAATTAGTTATTGGGGGGGGGGGGCATCTGTTCCCAGTGGCAGCAGTGCATGAGAGTGAGGCAGCAGGAGAGACGTGGTGGTGTGATGAGGACCATTTGTGACCTCACCTTAGCGAAGCCCCTCAATACCGCATCCATCTGGTCCACGTTTATCTGCCTCCATTTGGTCTTCGTCCAGTCCTCCATGCTGCTCTGCACAGATAAAGACAAGCGGCAAAGGCGAATGGGCTGACGGTGGTTGTTGAGGATATTTAGAGGCTGTGGATTAACGTTTACATTTAAGGAATCTATAAAAGCCTCCGATTGGATAGGCAAGTAAGTGTGGAGAAGGTGATCATCATTATTTGAACATTTCCTTGAGAAAAGCAAAATTATTGATGCAGTGATAAAAGTGGTTTTAAGTATGTAGATGATAAGCTGCTTACTTGGACAAATACGACAATGTCCCAGAGTTCTTTGAGGATGACAATCTCTCGTCGGCAGAGTTTGATCTCTCGGTAATCAGGGATAGAAACCTCAAACAGATTTGTGGACTCCTGTAGTTCAAGTATCTCTTCCTCTAGTTTTCTGATCTCTTTTTCAAACTGGCAAACAGGACACAAAAATGGTTTTATGCACAGTGTGTCATCCAGTGTTAAGACCTTAAACCTATAATCAATGAAAATGTGGCAGATTCAAGCCCTACTTTCTCCAGACTGATGTAGGGGTGCACAGCGTTGTGACTGAAGGGCGCCTCCGATCTGAACCTCCCCCTGAATTTGCTTTGTTTCACCTATGGGAATACAGACAGAACATTTCCTAGAGAGATGAACTGGTGAATAACTTTGTAATTGGGTAACTTTATGAGCGTATGCAAATGTTAAATCTGCAGAATGTTTTTTTTTTGTGTGGAGGGGATGAAGAAGCAGAGGTGACTAGTTACCTCAAATGCCATACATTGTCGACGTAACACCATGACTTCTGCATTTTGCATGGGCGCCACCTCGTGCCTGATCAGCAAGACCAGCTTCTGCGTACAACTCCATTTTTCCGGCAGTTCCTTAAGAAAGAGTTTGTCTTTCACTTTAAAGGCACAACAACCACATCACAAAGAAAAGCAATTGTTTGTGGGGACATTTTAAATCTAATGGAAAAAAAAGAATAGCAGGTTTAGTCAGGAAACTGATGACAGCTGACCTGGCTCTGCTTCTGTGGATGCTATCTGTTTAGATCTGGATCAGGTTTAGATCTGGTGTTGTATATGGTGCACTCTAGTTACTGTCAGTACATGCAACCAGATTCATTCAATGCATAGCTAAAAATTCATCTTGCAATTCTAATTCAATAAAATGTAATTTTTTCCCCAAAATATGAGTTCTCCTGACTTAACAAAATCTGGATCTGTTAGTATTAGCATTTTTTTTTCGCTTTTTTCTCCCCAATTGTATCAGGCCAATTACCCCACTCTTCCCAGCCGTCCTAGTCGCTGCTCCACCCCCTCTGCCGATCCGGGGAGGGCTGCAGACTGCCACATGCCTCCTCCGACACATGTGGAGTCACCAGCCGCTTCTTTTCACCTGGCAGTGAGGTGTTTCACCAGGGGGACGTAGCGCGTTGGAGGATCACGCTAATCCCCCCAGTTCCCTCTCCCTGAACAGGCGCCCTGACCGACCAGAGAGGCGCTAGTGCAGTGACCAGGACACATACCCACATCTGGCTTCCCACCCGCAGACACAGCCCCTTGTGTCTGTAGGGATGCCCGACCAAGCCGGAGGCAACATGGGGATTAGAACCAGTGATCCCCGTGTTGGTAGGCAACGGAATAGACCGCTACGCTACCCGGACGTCCAGCATTATCATTATTATTATGAAACTGCCTTATGGGAAAAATAACAGTATTAACCTGCTCCCATCTACACTTACCTCCAGCTGAGAGTAGACCTGATCTGGTATGGTCTCTCCATATCTCTCCAGCAGGGCGATGGTGTCCTTCAGAGGTTCAAACATGTTGTCTATGGCTGTCTGTCTGTCCCTGACTGCCAGCAGGTGACTCATAACCTTCACCAAGCCACGGTGGTCTCCCTCTGACACGGGCTGGCCAAGCCCCTCAGCTGTGACTTGTAAAAACTCCTTCAGGTCATCGAGACTTTAATATGAGATGAGATGAGATGAGATGAGATGAGATGAGATGAGATGAGATGAGATGAGATGAGAAACAACACATGACAACACAGGACAAGCTCGATTCATCATTGTGGGAAAATTTAAATGTGTAGCAAAAAGTACTCTGGACAGAGCACGTACATGACCCTGAAAGGGGTACATGTCATGTACATACTGTAAATGAAGAAACGCAACAGAGAAAGGAGTTGAACCTGTCTGTGACATGTGCCATGAGATGCTCCTTGAACAGCCAACTCCACTTCTTAATGATGTTGAGAAGACTCATTTTGAAGGACTTGATGTCCAGTCTGAACCATCCATCAAAAACTCGGAAGTCTTCTAGCTTGGTTATTTTAGCATACAGGTCCTCACAGTTATCCAACTGTAAAATTAGAACACAGACAATGCTGGAAGGGATAAGATGTGACTCCTGACTTAGAAATTCCACACTTGCACTACTTCTAAAAAGTGGACTAAACTGATGAATGAAATGGATAATCATGAAAGGGTCGCTCTGAGAATGGAGACAGGATTTACTTGTATGGGGTTAATTTCTTGCTTAAATTGAACTTTCATTCCAGATGGTTGTCACTGACATATTTATTTAAGCACCTATGTAAATGCACATTGTATTCATTAAAGGCCTTTTTGTTTGTGTATTTGTGATTATAGAGATTGCCATGTTATTTATGTCCGACTGTGAAACTTCCCACAGCCTGACAAGCTATGTAGTTTTTGCCAAACGGTGTTTTCACTGTTAAACTGCACATCATTGGATAGGATGTGCTCTGGCACAATAATGTTCATGTAACTGCAGTTCTTTGATCAAATATATAAATTAAATAAAAGAGAGAATCTTTTTTTTTACCTGTTCTTTGAACTGACTGATTGTGGGTGGGTTCTTGGGGAATGTGCTCTCTCCGTCGGTCTCTCTGTCCTCTTCAGGTAGCATGTGTCCATACAGAAGGAAGTATCTGAGAAACTCAGTCCTGTCATCTAGCCACAGGTGGCTGTAGCAGTCAAATGTTCTCTGGTAATCTAGAACTTTCTTCAGGACATTCTCCACTCGTGCCATAATCTCCTGCCGCAGGTCCATCAGGTCCAGCATGTCATCCATCACATCCTGTAACAATTATATCATAACACATATTACATCACAACTACGGAAAACAGATGCGGGTCAAATGATATTTGCATTTTAACCATAAAATTCTTGCCCCTGCTGAGAATATTAGATTTGGGAAGTTGGCTACTCAGGGCAATATGATGAATTTAAGAAAGTTATGAAGAACGGTTAGTTCAGTTAGGACAGGCACAACTTAACATGCAATAATTCAAAAACCAAAATTGTGGATAGCCAAGATTTGATGTTAACACAATCCCAAAATGTATTTTCATGACAATATTGTGGTAGAATGCAGTGGGATGAAGTCACATAACACGTCAGTGAGAGAAATGAAAATACATTTTCTTTAAGTTTTTTTTTTTTTGGTGTAATTTTCCCCCTTTTTCTCCCCAATTGTACTTTGCCAATTACCCTATTTTTCCGAGCCGTCCTGGTTGCCCCCGGCTGCAGACTACCACATGCCTCCTCCGATACATGTGGAGTCACCTGACAGTGAGGAGTTTCGCCAGGGGGACGTAGCGCGTGGGAGGACTACGCTATTCCCCCAAGTTCCTCCTCCCCCCTGGACAGGCGCCCCAACCAACCAGAGGAGGGGCTAGTGCAGCAACCAGGACACATACCCACATCCGGCCTCCCACCCACAGACACGGCCAACTGTGTCTGTAGGGACGCCTGACCAAACCGAAAGCAACACGGGGATTCGAACCGGCGATCCCCATGTTGGTAGGCAACGGAATAGACCGCTATGCTACCCAGATGGCGCAACTTTTGATTTAAATAGAGTAAAGTCATTGAAAGAAGGGTACCAGGGTACTAGAAGGGTACCAGCAAGAGTTAAAGGGAAGGTTTACAAGATGGTTATGAGACCAACTATGTTGTATAGTTTGGAGACAGTGGCACTGATGAAAAGACAGGAGGCGGAGCTGGAGGTGGCAGAGTTGAAGATGCTAAGATTTTCATTGGGAGTGACGAAGAAGGACAGGATTAGGAACGAGTATATCCGAGGGACAGCTCAAGTTGGACAGGTTGGAGACAAAACAAGAGAGGTGAGATTGAGGTGGTTTGGACATGTGTGGAGGAGAGATGCTGGGTATATTGGGAAAAGGATGCTGAATATGGAGCTGCCAGGGAAGAGGAAAAGAGGAAGGCCAAAGAGGAGGTTTATGGATATGGTGAGGGAGGACATGCAGGTGGCTGGTGTGACAGAGGAAGATGCAGAGGACAGGAAGAGATGGAAACAGATGATCCGCTGTGGCGACCCCTAATGGGAGCAGCCGAAAGTAGTAGTAGTAGTCGTAGAGAGTAAAGTCATTGAAATAGCTCTTCAAAATACGAACACCATGCAGGTTAATCTGTTGTAATATCTAAATCAATGCAACAGTGAAATACCTGATAGCTCTCCATGTTCAGGTGAGCAGCCAGCCTATTCACGTTGGTTGATATTTTGAACATGTCTGCCACCAGGCCCTCAACCAGCTCATAAAACCCGTCTGCTGCATCTCGATCCATAGAGGGTTCAAACATCATCGCCGAGTCGCTCAGAAGTAACTGAGCCTCAAACAGGGGAGCCTGGCCTGGCCATGGTTCCATGTTCTCCACAAAAAACGCCAGTGAGCTGCTGACTGAGCTGAAGAGTCCCTCCACCACCATGTCATCCATATACTCCTGATAAGACCGCCATGCCTCTGAAGCAGAGTCGGCGTGGAAAAGGGCCATGTTCTCCTGGTGGGAGCAGCAAGCACGAGATTAAATATGACAAAATACTCACAAAAATACTTCTGAAATCATCACATTTTGTATGTCCTTCTTGATAACAGTGTTATAATAATATATCAAGTGGGTGTTTTTTTTTATAATATCAGAGAAAACTTTTTGGCAAAATTACTCATAGATACCTAAAAAATGTATGTATTGAAATTCTCTCAGTTAAAAGAGTGACATTGTTGTATACACATTAAATAATATCCATACACCTGCACCAGCTTGTGAATACAATCCCCATCTCTCTTCATGGAGCTATTCTTCTTGTTGACACGGTCACCCCTGTCTTCCAGAAGTAGGAGTGCACCTCTCTTGTTGTCCTTCCTGCAAAACATGGCCTGTTTGCCCCATCCTTTTATCAGCAACTGAACAGCTTCACAGTTGTCCTTGGTCCTCTGGACCCGGCACCCCAGGTTGTGGATGAGGTCTTTGGTGGTTCTGATGAAATCCCAGCAGTCCTGGTCCTGCCACGTCAGGTTCATTTCTGCCCTCTTCAGCTGCAGATCTATGGCTGCTAGCTCGGCTCTGATGAGAGGAATTTCCACCTCTATCACCGTCTGCTTCACCTTGTTGTAGCATTGCACCAGAACCTGCAGAGTGCTCACATACTAGAAAATACAAGAGCAGAGATCTGGGTATGAAAACGATACCCGAGAGCTATTGCTTATTGTTTGACAAAGTGATGGGTTGAAACAAAGTAAGTTTGGTGAATTTCACGAGTCATGTCAGTTTTCAACCTTTAAGAACATGTCTTTCCTTTGAATCACAGTGGTGGCAGCTGGGGGGATGCTGATGTGACTCAGGGTCTGAATGTACTTGACATCTCTTAAGACTTCGATCAGCTGTGGAGAAAAGAGAAACCAGTGATGTAATCGGAATCAGAATAAGAATCTGTTCATTTATCCATAAGAGGTATCTGACTCTGTAGTCTGATGACATGAAACACAAGCGACATTACACAACCTTGTGTTATGTCATGGATTATATATATGTTTTGCTCATACTCAACATAAGAACCAGTGATGCTCTCAATAAGTGTCAAGGTGCAGTGGTATTGAAATGCTCTACGCCAGATAGTTCACAGTTGATACGCCAATCACCTTTGCACTGAAGTTGACAGAGATCAGACCAGAGGAAGTGTCTCTTGAGATTACAGGCTGGTTCAGGTTTAGTTGGCAGACGTGGTCCAGCCCATTACACCAGTCAGAATAAACGCTGCCCTCGTACTGGTCCAACAGAGTCAACATCTCCACATACACCGGGTACTCCTGCACCATCTCTGCACCTTCCATGTACCTGCAAAGTGGAACAGTAACAGAAAAGTTCATATTCTTGAGCACGTCAACCACTGATTGCTCAATTTATCTATTTACCTAGAAAAGTTAAGTTATAATTTAAGGCCCTTTTTTTGTTTCAATGGAAACGTATCAATTTTGCTGCAGAACAGTGCAGCCTGGTTGAAGTGCCTTAAGTCCCTTGCCCAAAAGCAAAACACCAGCATATTGGATCCTCCACTTGCCTGCCCAGGCCAGACTGGCATGACCCGGCCAGTCCTAGGATTCAAACCTACAACCCTCCAGTTACTGGATGGCTTTTCTTACTGCTTGGTTGTGGCCTTTATGTATGTATGTATGTATGTATGTATGTATGTATGTATGTATGTATGTATGTATGTATCTATCTATCTATCTATCTATCTATCTATCTATCTATCTATCTATCTATCTATCTATCTATCTATCTATCTATCTATCTATCGATGTTTTTGATCTGTTGCTAATATTGTAATGTACCTAATCATTCACTGGATACTCAGTCCTCTCTATTTTCTCTTTACTTAGACAAGAGTACAGACCACCTCTGTTCACACTTGGCCTAAAGACGGTATGCTTGGCTAACATACTGGACTTTATCAATACAGTCAAAATGAGTGAATATACAGTATAAATGATTATATAGGCAATGAGTGCAAATAAGGTGATATCAATACGGATTAGATGAGTCATGCATTGGTACTGACGTGTCAAACAGAATTCTCAAATGTTCCCACTGCGTCTGAATTCGTTCCCGAAGCATTTTTGTCCACTTCAATGCTCCAGATGTGTGAGGCATGTTCTTAACCAGGCCGGTCTCTATCTATGAAAAAGCGTTGATTGAAAGTAATGACAATGTATTTTTTCTTTAAAAAACTGATAGTCGATATTCGTAGTGTATGAATGTAATTTTTCACATAGTACCTGACTGAGATGCAATTTATACAGGTGATTGCATCTCTCCAGTTCTTCTCTGAAACGGTGCTGAAGGACCAGAAGGTTAGGACTGAAAATCTGCCTGATTTGTCTCCTCTCCAGGAAGGGTCCAAACATAACCAACAGCTTAAGGATCCAAAAAACAACTGTCAGTTAAGATGACGAGGGTCTCTTAGTAAGCATCTCGGTCACTGTTTTCTGAGATCCTCTGTTATCTGCCATTTTCTGTGTCCACATAATTGTATTGCCCTTTTAACTGTGCGCTACTTGTACTAATGTGCAAGACATAAAGTCAAATTCCCTGCATGTGAAAAAGTGTTTGGCAAATATAACAATAATTCTACTTCTGATTCTTACTTTAAATGCTGATTCCAGCCCCGAACAATCCTTAAAGGCCAAGCAGAGGATCGTGGCCAGATGGCATTCAAAGTCAAAAATCTTCATTTTGAAATCCTTGTAGTCTTTTTCAAAATCCTGAACACAGAGACAGCAATTTGCCATTATTTAATGATGGAGGTTGCAGTGTAAAATACAGAATGTGAATGTAATTTCGGATTCATCCTTAAAAATCCTTGACAATCTTTCCCGAGCAACCATCACTTTAAGAACTTTATGTCTGATGTGAAACCTATTGGATGTAGGCAACATATAATGGACATCCATCCATCCATTATCCGAACCGCCTATCCTGCTCTCAGGGTCACGGGGATGCTGGAGCCTATCCTAGCAGTCATTGGGTGGCAGGCTGGGAGACACCCTCGACAGGCCACCAGGCCATCACACAGCCCCCCCCCCCCAACACACACACACACACACACACACACACACACACCTAGGGACAATTTAGTATGGCCGATTCACCTGACCTACATGTCTTTGGACTGTGGGAGGAAACCAGAGCACCCGGAGGAAACCCACACAGTCACAGGGAGAACATGCAAACTCCACACAGAGGACGACCCAGGACGACCCCCAAGGTTGGACTACCCTGGGGCTCGAACCCAGGACCTTCTTACTTTGAGGTGACCGCGCTAACCATTTCACCACCGTGCCGCCATAATGGACACGTCATCCATAAATACCTGCTATATATTTGCCGGTGACCATTGCTGCTAGACTTTAACTAGTATAGCAAAGTTGATGAGTCTTTAATACTAAGAATACTAATGAGACTAATAATCCTCATTTCAGCAGTTATCAAGCTTGATATATGGCTGCACTCTATGTTGCTGCAGAAGCATGGCCAACAGAATTTCTGCAGCAACAAACCAAACCAACAACCACCATCTTGCTTTGTCCTTCCTAATCATAGTTAAAAGAAGGTTGTCTTTTACTATAAAAGTATATTTGAAATATCAAACTAGAGTCAATACTGGCAGATATGACCGAACATATGGCACAGTAGAGTCAACAACAAAGAGATTTTTAGACAACTATCACCTGAGAATTGTCGTCAAGCGGGTTGTATTGGCTGTGCTTTATGACCCGACAGAGGTCATGGAACTCTCTACACATCTGAGCGGCCTGCTCGCTGTAGATTTTTCCTCTGAATCCCCCAAACTCCAGTTTTTGCAGCCTTTGAAAGTCCAGCATGATTTGAAACAAGTCCTAAAAGAAGACAACATGCTTCAATAAAAACACAACCCAGTAAAACTTGTAGTTTATCATCTAGACAATGTCAGGCCTCACCTCAATCTGCACGACACGATTCAGGAACTGGTCGAAACGTGTGAACACCAAGGCAGAAGGAAAATCCCATGATGCATCTGTGCTGGACAACTTCTGCCTCTGGCTCTGGTAACCCTCCCTGAAAGACTCCAAGACTCGAACCACCTTCTTTATTCTCTGTAGACCTTCTTCTGTGTCTTCCCCGAGCAGCTGAGCTGCAGAGAGGTAATCTGTGGCCTAAAGGCACATAAAATGTTTAGTATGGTAAACTCTTTTGTTTCCCCAAAAGACAGAAAAGCATCCAGGTTTTTATTTTCCTGTTTCATATGGGGGTCAGCAAGGCTGCAGCTAAGACAGGGTCTCACTGGCAGTCGTCCCACAATCAGTTAATCTGTAAAATTTTCCACATCCTTTTACAAAAGATATTGAGGAACTGACAGTGTTTTGCGAACCGTGTTTAGATTACAGCATATAGTAAGTGAAAAACTTTCCAGGTCACGGTTTATAAAAAAGGGCCATTGTTCCATTTTTTTCAGCTGAATAAATCTTGTTTTGACACAGCCTTCTCAAATCTGTGCAATGATAGGTAAACAGAAAATGGATGAATTAGTGAAATTGGCTCAACAACTAGAATTCCAGTGACGTGTGGGTCATTTGTTTGAAATCTAGCTGAAGTAAAGAATAATTGTGCCCTTTTTGCTGTTCTGTTTTTCACGCTACATGCCTTCCAACAAAGGTTCACGCTCCTAGAGAATTCACAGTCTCTTGACTCAGTCCACCACCTACTTCGCTATTCGATAAGGCTGACCTGTTGAATAAGCAGATTGCAAAGTTCTTGTAGCAACACCACAATGCGAGGTGGTCTTCTGTAGGACAGGCAGTGGGTCCAGAGGAGGTAGAGCAGGTGGAAGAGGGTGGGGAAGAGCAGCTCAGCCTGTGGAAATTCTTCCTTTTCCAGTCGAGACAGGTGTGTTTGCAGCGGACAAAGGTAGAGCTCAATATCCCGGGCCTCTTGAAGGGCTTGTGGTAAAAACAGTAAAAGTTACATCTTTACATTGACCTTTATATAGCTGAAATTTACAACTTTGCTCCATTAATAAATCATTATCTTATCTATCTGGACCATGGAGGCAGGTTACATAATACTACCAGTCATCTTTACCATGGTTGAAGACGCTCTCCAGTCTCTGTGTACCGCAGTTTAACTTTTTGGGTCTTAACAGCAAACGCGTACATGTTGGAATCAACTCCAACAGGAAAAAGATTGACAATTGATACAGTGTTTGATGAGGTTTGACTTACATTAGATTGACTGTGTTAGCTTTGGTGTGAGGGTGCCATTTTTTTCTAGGGTACAGACTATTAACTGGTGAGCTGATGGCACCCAAGCATCATGGGCTGCTACACCTTGTTTTTAGTGCCAGAAAAATAGTTGCATTAAGTCAATTACTTGCTGCCTCCTACATCCAACTACATCAGCACACTGTTGTACTGTACATTAAAATTATTATGAAATTATATATGTATTATAAAACCACTGTATATTGACTGTCTGCTCAACAGAATCGCTACATCATCATCACATTTCAAACAGATAAAATAAAAGGAAAGTGACAGATTGCAGCTTTGAATTCTGCAAAACTTTCCACTGCAAAGATAAACAACCTGCTACTGAATGACAAGTGTTGTTGATGACGTCATACTGTACTCCATACATTTCTAACATGCTAATTATCTTTGTAACAGACACCAAATGCATCTTACCATCAAATACATTCCCAATCAAAGCTTTGATTGTGGGGTAATAGCTGCTTTCCACCATCTCTAAAATCCTCATCATCTTCTTCACAGCGGGACTCTCAAGCTGTGGATGAGTGTAACAAAAACTTATAGGCACTGAAAACAATATCGAGACACATTAAAAAAATGAAACCATATTGCACATTGTTGACAATCAAGAAGTGAACAGACGTGCCTGTTGATAGATGTTTTCTATGTTATTCCTCCTGGTGGCCCAAAAGTTCAGTTCTACAGCAGGCCCCGGGTTAAAGCCCTTCAGCAGAAGTTCTGCAGAGTCCTCCTTCAAAACCTTCTGAATGAGACTTGTCCAACTGATGACCAGCGACTCGATGGTGTGCACCACTGTCCTGTCATAGCTATCGTACCTGAAAAATGTAGGGGCCATTTATAAAGTACATGAACCAGACTTACATGTCTATCTGCAATGAAAAAAATACAACTTCCCCACATCCAGAATTCCCTTACAATTTGGTGACACTGTAAGACGTCTCCATTGGAACTGTTGCCGTTGGAAGAGGAAGGACAATTTTCCCAATAATCTGATCCTGAACAACAGACGCCTTAGTCCTCATGTTCTCAACATGTCGAATAATGTCCTCGGACATGATATTTGGCCACAGCTCGTGGTTTTTCTTGTTTGAAAGCAGTGGCACATACACCTTAAGAGCAGACACAGAACACATTTATTTTTTTCCATTTCAAGGCATTGCAAGCCAAAAATTACAGTAAGTCACCCAATTAAGAATGATTTAAACCACGTGTTTTATTTTCTTTTACAGAAAGTGTCATATTAATTGGGTGGCTGGACGGGGGTATGTAAATCACCTGTTCGAATGTGTTTGACAGCTGGGGCAGAGGTGACGGAGACATCAGGCCAAAAAGCAGGAGGCCGTGGCAGTTTTCAGAGCTGAGGGGAGCGGCTCTCTTCTTGAGGACATAGACTCCCTTGAAGTGGGCAGCAGGTGAGCCCTGCATAGGAAATACCAGTTATGACAGCACATATGGCAGGTTTAAACAATATCTATGTAAACTACTAATAAGACACGTTAGCCCCTAGCTAACGGGTCTGACCCTTTAGTCCCTAGCTAACGGGTCTGACCCTTTAGTCGAGGGGTCAGCGATGTCGCCTTGTGGTGCCGTACACCCGTATCGAATCCCGCACCGGGCAAGAAAATAACCGGTTACATCTACGAAAGTAAGATCAGGCTAAATCGACAGTTACTGTGATTTATCCTGCAACTGTCACACAAGCCACACAGAGAGGGTCACTAAAGTAAAAAACCGGGCTGCGAAACGATCCCCTGTGTTGGCAAGTTCAACGGCAGCCATACCTCTCTGGAAACAACGAGACCCCCGCTTGATGATGGCGTGAAGAACAAAATCCTCATCTTGAGGAAAAACTCCTTCAGAGCTGCCTGTACCTCCTCGCCCGCACAGCTCCTCTCCCATGTCTGGCGCTGCAGTCGCAGTGCCCGGCAGACTTTCTCCCCGATAAACTTCACCCTGCCGTCCTCCTGGAAAGACGGCTCGCTTTCGTTGTCGGACATTAATATTAATTTTCCCGCTCCGCGAAAAAAGGGTTCGACTTTGTTTTCCGCCTCTCGGACCGGACCGTGACGTGTAACTGTGAGAAACGGGACTTAACGTGACTTGATTGACGGCTGTTGTGGTCAGCGGGGTGGGGTGGGAAGGGGGGGCGTCTCGTTGCTTGGCAACGGTCGTACCAAACTCAGCCGCCGCTAGCTCAGGTAGGCGTGCGGTTAGCCGTTAGCTCGGCTTCGGCTCGGGTGAAGGCTGTTCCTCCCATCATAACAGCGAAGCTCGGAGAACATAAATGATCTAAATGTGAATTTAAACCCAGTTTTGGTAAACTAGCGGCCGACGTCGTTTCGTATTTCCCTTCACGTTTCGTTCAGGTTCGCTGTACCCTTTAAAATAGCTTTTAGTGTATAGCAAGCGTACTTTTATTTTCCTGTTGCCGCACTACGTGCAGAAGGTAAACTTGAGAATGAGTAGCCTTCATTTAGACTCGCCGAACGCTCTTTTGGGGACACTTTTGGTATATCTGCGAGTCAGATAAAAGTAGACATGGTGCCAACAGTAACCTATTTACTTAACTTTAAGTCAGTGTGTTTCTCAACCCAGTCCTCAAGGACCCCCTATCCTGCATATTTTCTTTGCAACCCTGAATAGGTACCTGTTTGTAGTTATTCAACCAATCAGCAATGAATTTTGTCCGACGTTGCACACCTTGCATAATTAAGTGCTGCGAGATGATTGGTCGAGTAAGTACAAGCAGGGCTACCTATGCAGGGTTACAATGACAATCTGCAGGATAGGGGGTTCCTTGAGGACTGGGTTGAGAAACAATGCTTTAAGTACTCTTACAGTCATACCTCCACAGGTTAAAAAGAGCACGAATTCAAGCGCTAGATCATAGTATACCTGTGACTTTATCTTTAATCTCCAAAGTTACTTTTTTATACATAAAGGCACTTTAACAAATATAAATATACCTTTTTTTGGTAAGGGTGTATTTATCATGTCCAATTTGAAAGGCTTTGGTCGATAGGCTAATTGGATACAGGTGGTAATAGGAAGACAAGAGGGAGCTTTAAGCAAGTTCAAACATGGTCATGTCCTGCCTCTTACAGCAGGACCACCACTTTAAAACTCAAACCCACATGGACTGTGGTTTGTGAAGTGGTAACCAGTACACAGGGGATGGGTGGGTGGGTGGTTGGGGGGGGGGTCTGCTTTTATATCAGGGCTTGTCTTCACCGAGGGTTCATGCTGTTTGCTTTGTTGTCCCAAGCAACGATTTTTACGAGGGCTGAGCTCTTCCCTCCTCTTGTGTTCATAGCCACACATTTAGAGAATAGAAAAAGGGACCCCGGGGTAGTTTTGGAGAGCCCACATAGTTAATCAAGCAGCGAAAATTCAGAGAGAGAGCTGAGCTGAAATGCTTCTCCGGAGAATGCGTGTTACGGCCTACTACACCGCAGTTAGTGGACATACATAGTTGGAATAGAAATGACACATCCTCATAAATAGTCATCCTGTGATTTGTCAAACAGTTTTGCATCATTCATTTTTACTGTTGCAGCTGACATGTCACAGGTCAGATTCTGCCTCTGTAATTGTCAGAATCGCAGACGAGTCTCTGACTCAGCAACACGAACCTGCTCAGTCACGTTAGACGTGCTTTATAACCCAACTCCCCTGGGGAATCTTCGTCTTTTATGCTGGGATTGAACCGTGTACACTTTATTTGGCTCAAGCAAATCAAGTCTCGGATTTATCCTTTTATAAAACCTCCCTCCTCTTTCCTCTCTCTCGCTCTCTCCTTCTGCTCTCTTTCTCTCGCTGATTTCCTTCTCCCTCCACTGTACTGCCTGCTGCTGCTGTGTGTTCAGCTGTAGTTTCTCTCCAAAACGCTTGATGACGAGCAGGTTTGGAGCCTTGCATGGCAGCCTCTGCTCTGTGAAGGTGGGACACTAACTGTAAATGGGCTTTGAATGCTCTATGGAGTGGAAAGGCCACTAATGCAGTCCATTTACCATATGTGAGTACATTATAATTGCAAAATAATAATAATAATGATAATAATGATGATGATTAAGACAGAATAAGTTTGGGTAAAAAGTAAGTGAAAGGATGATAGTTTACAGCAGGCATAGGCCACCATGTGCTATGAAGTGACATAAGTGTGCAGGTTTTCCATCCAGCCAGTGATTTCACTGATTAATACTCCAACTAAAGAGGACAGATTAATCTGTGAAATCACTTGGTGTAACGTTGGGTTGGATGGAAAATCTGCATACTCATGGTACTCTATGGCAAATGGTTGCCTATGCCTGGTTTAGAGAGTTGTTTAAAAAAAACAACATTATAATAAAAATTCAAGTTGCTGTTCACTGGAGTCTTTTGCTACCTCAAATGGGTTGAAACCATCTTCGCCATCAAACCTTGCTTGAGTCAGTTTTGTAACAAGCTCCGCTCTTTTAAACCCCAGCTGAACCTTTATGGAAGACCGTGGCGCTGATGAAGGCCTACCTGAAACGTTTGTCACTTAGCAACCAAGTTCAGCATCTTCTGCCATCATCACAGCGTCCTCATAAAGGCCGTTTTCTCAGCACATCAGGGGACCATCATCTCACAAAACAACCCTGTTACAGTTGTACAGATCCATCATCCGATAAATCCTTACAGCCTCCATCACAGTTGTCTTAACGACGTCTCCTCCCCCTCAAGGGGAAAAAAAAAAGCTTTGCAGTGTCCAGCCAAGAGGGTCCCAGGCTGCCAGCATCCTCTCATCGAGAATCTGAAATGAGCGAGGGGGCAAGTCAGAAAGATTTCCACATATCCTGCCCACCCAAATGCCCAAATTCATCAAGCCTATGATCCTAATATCTTCTTCTCAAGGGCCTGTTATGTTGGACAGCTAGCCCTCCTAATATGTCCGCCCTTCAATTAGCACTTATGCCCCATCACCCCCCACCCAACTCCACCAACCAGTGCAATGTTGAAAATACATTTGGTTTTCTGTTATAAGGTTTGATCTGTTCATTTTAGTCAATTCACTGATCATATATATACATATACATATATATATATATATATATATATATATATATATATATATATATATATATACATGAGCTAAAAACAGGCTAGTTTGGGGGGGTGTATGTGTGCTTGTGGTGTAAAATGTGCCTTCTTAATGTAATCCTTTACCTTTGTCGTCTTTACATATACGAGTTATTTTAAAATGATGGGACAGTTTGACATCCTTCAGAAACCTTTCAATTCACAGCGCTGGCAAAGAAGGGTTTAAAGCTTAACAGCTGAACTCTTCTTTTTTTTCCTACGGCAGTATTTATTGATAAGCATATAAGCCGAGTTTGATTGTAATAACACAAATAGCTGCTCCACCCGAACGTAATTGATCTGTTGCAGAAAACTTCATGCATGGATAAGAAATGTAGGTAAACAATCAGAAATAAAGATTCACCGTCTTCCATACTGTTATATCTATATCTAGCTTAACAATGTATACAGTAATGAATTTATACATGTTTTAACATTTTGTAACACTTCAGATAAACTATCATATCAAGAACACTGGGCCTGTTGTGTATGCTAACTTCCTTAGAATGTATTCTACTTAAATTAAATTTAAAAAAACATTAAAATTTCCTGAAGATGATGTCATATTGTGTACATACACATTCTATTCGCCAGTCCATATAGATTTACGAACACGAGCCGCAGATACTGGTAAAAAAAATCGTTGTTTTGTGTTGAAATACAATCAGTCAGTTTAGATGTAAAACAAAAGTTGAAATTGGGCCGTGTGAGGCCTGTGAGTAAAGTCCCTACAACAAGGATGCCCTCTGCAGGACTACAGACCACAGAGAGGGCTGTGGTACCTAAAATCCAGGTCTGACAATTTGCAGAATATTTCCAATATCTTTCATACGGATTTAAAAAAAATTCAACAAAGTTTAACCCAGCCAGTCTATGCGGACCAAAAAGGGGCCAGGTCTCCGACTTTGAGGCTGATCCAAGTTTCTGAAGCCGATGACAGCGCGAACGAGGCACCGTGACTACCACCGTCGTCCTGTGGAGGGCGCTGTTTTTATTCTTTTTGGCAGGCCTTGACTTCTCACGCCTTGCCGAGCTGAGAGAGACTAACACGAGAAGATGCTTCAAGGCGGTGTGGAAACTTAAACTTGTTTTCGTGTCTACAGTCAGGACGCCGTGCGAGAGCTCTCCGTGTTTATTACTGTCCAATAAACACGATGGTTGAAAAGTGGTGAACTCTGCAAATCCGAGGGTGTAAAATAGATAGATAGATAGATAGATAGATAGATAGATAGATAGATAGATAGATAGATAGATAGATAGATAGATAGATAGATAGATAGATAGATCAGTAAAACAAGATATTAAAATGTAGACTATAGACTGTAATATCTCTATCTGAATCCACATGTCCACCCTCCGGGACTCGCGGACCGAGCCCTCGCGGACTTCAGTCGTAGATACTGTGACGTGGTCACCGTCATGACGTCAGGTCTGCAAGCCGCGGACAGACGGGCCTCGGGTCTGTTTCGCTCGTTGCCGTGGAAACGCTCGAGCGACAACTATAATCATGTACACGGTGATCGCTGCAGCACTTGACTGTGTAATCGTTGTACACCTTACACACGCAACGGTGTAAATATAGACGGCGCAGGCAGTGCGGTTGCATTGGGGCCCGTGGGGGGGGGGGGGCGTGCAGAGACAGCGGGCTCTCCAGCATCGTGTTGGGCGGAGAACAGGCCCCCTTGCCAGTGATTTAGATTGCCACCTCAGAAATGAGCCAGTGTTCAAAAGAAGAGCTCACGTTAAGTTTAAAAGTGGTGCCCTTTGCTGTACATGCCTTCGAAAGGCAAACCCGTCTCCTTCGTGGTTTTCTTCTTTTCTTTTTTCTATTTTTTTTGTAAAATAGTCTGTAGCAATCTATAACAAAATCCTTTTCTTATTCTACATAAACTATAAAAAATATAAAGTATTGTAGCGAATTCGGGGGATAACGCAACCACCGGAACTGCCGCGGCCGGGAAGCGAACCCGTATCGCCCGCATCGCAGGAGACATCGCTAACCGCTAGACTAAAGGGTCAGACTCGCGAACTAACGGCCAGCGTGTCTTCTTTTTCATGCACGTTACAGTATTAAAAAAAACTATTCAATTAAATGAATAATTTCTTGTTTTCTTTGGTATTTTTGTCATATAGAAATATGCAGTGATGATTGCTGGGTAATGTGCATGTTGTTGTCCAATGTCAAGTTTCTGTTTGATCTTGTGATGAGACAATAAGATATAGGTGTAAAAACTGCAGTAATGACACATCAGTGCATGTTTTGATTGTTTCTTCTTTTAAAGTTTACATTGCAGCAACGGGACAATACACCCATATATTGTCCCCTTGCACGAAGGCCTGCCCAATGCACTGGGTGTCATAGGCCCTCTTCTGCCGTACCCCGGAGTCGGCCTGGATCTGGCGGATGTAGTTGTGGAACACTTGCAGGCGATCCCTCAATGTCTGGAGGTAGTCCATCTCTTTCCCCCGACAATCTCAGGCAGGGTCCCAAACACCAAGTCCACCGGTGTGCGGAGTTCTCACCCAAACATGAGAGCAGTAGGCGTGCACTGGCTGGACTCCTGAACAGCAGTCTGGTAGGACCACAGGACCAAGGGCAGGTGGAGGTCCCAGTCCCGCTGATGGTTGAGTGGCCAGAGTACGGTTGAACCGCTCTAGCCCCCCGTTACTTTGAGGATGGAGCGGTGTTTTCCTCGTTTTCTTCACCCCCAGCCGCTGGCAGACCTCATTGAAGACCTGGACTCGAAGTTCCTCCCCTGGTCACTGTGGAGCTCGGCAGGAACATCTTTTCCACCAGAGTCTCCACTGTTAACGTGGTGCTCTGATCCGGCACCACGTACGCCTATGGTCACTTTGTGAAGTAATCCATAGCCGCGAGGATGTAGTGGTTGCCAGAGTCAGTGACGGGGAAAGGCCCAAGGAGGTCCACCCCTACCCACTCCATTTGGGCCCCCACCAAGTGCTGCTGCAGTGGGGTGTGGGAGTGCTGGATCGATCCCTTCTGGGCAACGCAGGAGTCGCAGCAGTGTATGTGGAGCTCCACGTGTTGTCAACAGCCAGGCCAGTAGAACCTCCCCCACAGGCGGTGGAGGGTCTTGGCATTCCCGTACTGCCCCGCCCCCACCGAGCCATGGACCATCTGGAGAACCTGGGGACAGAGCACACGGGGCACCAATAGCTACAAGAGGTCACTCCCTCACCTGGGAGCTTGCCACCTCCGGTACTAATCCATCGTGGAGCTTAAAATTACCCCACTGCAAGTGGTAGGCCTTTATCTTGGGCCCCAGCACTGACACCTCTGTCCATTCGGGCCACTGCCCTGTCTCCAGCCAGCCCCTCACCAGCACCAGGGTCACGTCTGCCTCTTGCTGCTGCCTTAGTTGCTGCGTGGTCAATGGGGACCACCTCTCCTCGTTGGCTGCCTGGACAGCCGCCACCATTGACATCACCCGGTCCCATTCCTCTTGCCGCTGGAAGTAGCAGCACTCCAATGCCACATAGGGGCGCTGGGAGAGCGCG